>NW_003852575.1:2742154-2761641 GCF_000181295.1 Otolemur garnettii | reverse complement strand
ACAACGCCCAGCTATTTTTTGGTTGCAGCCGTCATTGTTGTTTGGCGGGCCCGGGCTGGATTCGAACCCGCCAGCTCAGGTATATGTGGCTGGCACCTTAGCCACTTGAGCCACAGGCGCCGAGCCTGTTTTGTTTTTCATATATCCTAAAGCCAAGATTCACCAATGTTTTTTCTTTTTCTTTATTGTGGTAAAATATATACCACATAAAGTCAATCATTTCAACCATTTATAGCAGCTTTATTGAGAAAGAACACCAGGTTAGAGGCATGAGGTGAAGACACGGGTTGGTTTAACTCAGTAGTGACACACCTGAGAACCACTTGGAGGCTGAGAAAGAACAAGAGTGGGCATTACTGGGTCACCTTCAACTTCCTAAAAACACCAAAAGTAGATAGAACGCCTGCCCCCATGGGTACGGCCAATGCCCACAAACACCATTCTCCCTGCCAGATGAAGGGTGGGACCTGCAGGGCCAGGGACAGGAGGTGTCTTTCCTGTCTTGGGAGCCACCACTGAGAGGAGGCTGGAAGATCAGCTGCCCAAGGTCATGATCAAAGACACCTGGGAGGATCCAACTGGTTTCTCGCTTGTTTTATCCCCTTAGTTTTTCTCTGATAATTCCAGGAAAACCCCTGAGACCCAATAAATTCTCTAGCAGAGGAAAGAAGGGGGTCTCCCCCAGCCAAGATTCTGGTCTTTTCAAGGCATTCAATCCGCACAGCTGTGAAATGCAGCAGAGAGCAGGGGAGGGGCCCTGGCAGCCAGGCTGCCTGGAGGGGCTCCTGAGCCTCTGGGTATGGGGGCTGCACCCTGGAAGGGAGTAGAAAAGAAGGGTGGTAATCCTGAAGGAGACATCCTCCTATCTCCCAAGAACCTTGCGGTTGTTCCTGCTAAGTATCAGGAAGCTTCTAGAAAGCCTTGAGGCCTCTTCTGAACTCCAGGCATGAGGGAGAGGTTTAACAGAGTCAGAGAGTGCCTTGAGAATCCTTCCCAGTCACTAGGGTCTGGCAGGCTGTCCCAGCTCAGATGGGATGGTCTTCCTTCAGCCACAAGCCCGGAGCCTGGGCTGGCACAGCTCTGGAAGGACAGCAAAGTGGTGGACAGGGCAGAGATGTCGCTGTTGTGTCCAAACCCCAGGAGCCAGGGAGGGCTTGGCCTGAGGCCAGCAGCCCCAAGTCACAGGCACAAGGGCGGTGGGTCTGTTGGCAGCACATGTGGCACGGTCCCAGACACAACTGAACTCAGCATAACCTGAAATTTGGTTCATAGGGGTTTTGTGGCATTTCACTTTGAAACTGTAGCTGATGCTTTTGCTAAGGATGGGTGAACACAGCCGTATTTGGGGTTTTGGCGAATCCCTCTGACAGGTCTTCAGACACTAGAGGTTTGGGGAAAAAATGAGAGGGCAAACTGCCAAACCCTTCAATTTTCCTTTAATTTTTAAAGCCGGCACATACTTTGATGAGAAACTTAATATGTGTGTTTCTGATTCATTTACACGTCGGGGCCGTAGTTCTGTAGCTTTGCATCTAAAGGTCTGGGAAGCCTCTTTCATTCCCACAACATCGAGATGCCTGTTTTTCTTTTTTGGGGGAAGCCAGACGGCTCAATTTTCCTGCCACACAGAGTTAGACTCTGATGGGGCTTGAAGTTCTAGGTGGCCCTTAGATAAGTCCCTTGAGCCCTGAATGGCTCAGAACTGTGCGGCGTCCGCTTCCCTCCCTGAAGGAACGCCATGCAAACGTGCACACCAGTGAGTGATTCCAGAGAAACATGAGGCTCTCAGAGATTTACGACCCAAAGCCCAAGCAGAACTCAACAGAAAGGGGAGCGGGTTAAAGAATGAAAGTGAGGTCGAGTTTCCCGGTTTAATTTACAGCTAACAGTCCCCATCCTTGGCAAGCAGGGCCCCCAGCCCTGGCCTTCTGCGAGTCCCCCACCTCACAGACCCCAGGACTGACTTTGCACCATGTGTGCCCCCTTGGGAATCCATTCTTGTCCCTCTCTTTCATCTGTTCTTGAATATCTGTCGCCAAGATGTTTAGGACCACCTCCTCCCAGGGCCCGATTCCCAGCTCGGTTGCCCAGCGCCTGGGAAACCATACTGTTGCCACATGCAATTTGCACCTACGGATGGAGCAATCCCAACACAAGTGACGGTGTGGTCTGGGATGCTGAGAGCCACTTTGCTTCAAAGACCTGAAGTGGAAAATTAATATGTCTGGGCTTGATGAGAACACAGGGGGCTGTGTCATATAAGCACTGGGAAAATGCTTCCAGTTCTCTAGAGAGTGTGAGGCTTTCCTCCTAGTCACAATATCTCAGGTTGTTAAGACTGTGTTGTGTGTGTGTGTGTGGGGGGGTCAGAAACAAACCTTGATATGAGGTTTAAATACCTTCAGTAATTCCATAATTCCTACTAGCACGGATGAGTCAACCACAGCATCATGAGGGCACCTGTGCTTGCGACTGGTGTCCAGTGTGGAAAGGTCATTTAAATGCTCACACATGCAGTGGCCCAGTACAAACAAGGATCCATCAGCAGAGGAGTGGACAGGCCAAATGTGCACTTACGTAAATTAGAATATTATTCAGCCCCAAGAAGTACTGACATGTGCTACCACACGGGAAGACCTCAAAAACATCACGCTAATTGCAAGAAGCCGGACACTAAAGGCCTCATACTGTAGCCTTCCCCTTACGTGAAATATGTAGAAGGCAAAAATCCATACAGACAGAAACAGAATAGAGGTGACCAGGGGCCGGGGGGGTGGGGAGTCAGTGTTCAAGAGGGACAGAGTTTCTGTATGGGGTGATGGAAAAATCTCAGAAAATCTCTGGAAAGGGGCAGTGGTGACGGTTATACAACCACATGAGTGTACTTAGTGCCACTTAATTATACACCTTAAGTGGTTATGATGGTAAATTTCATATTATGTATGGTTTATCACAGTTTAAAAAAAGGTTCACACAGGATCACACCCTCCGTCCCCCAGACAGTGGCCTCACTCTCACCACAGCAGCTTCCCCCAGTAGCAGTATCAGGGTTCACTTGAAATATTCTCAGATAAGCTTCATCTTGAAAAAGGTTGCAGTTTTCAGCCATCCCAAACATTCTCTTAGCCAGTAGTTTCAGAAGAACTTTCCCACCCATGAATAGTGCTGCATCCCGCGCTGGGCTAGAGTTCAAAGATTTTCTTCTTGTAAAAAAGATCATTCTCAGTTTCCAAAACCAACATTTCCCCCCGAGCCTTTTAGCACTTGATTAGTTGGTAAAACCAATATTAGTTTAAATGAAAGGCAATCTGCAGAGCCTCACCGAGCTGCCGTCCTCCCCCAGGGTGACCGAGCTGACGGGGTACGAGCCACAGGACCTGATTGAGAAGACCTTGTACCACCATGTGCACGGCTGTGACGTGTTTCACCTCCGCTACGCACACCACCTCCGTGAGTAGCACTCCCCTGGGCCGTGGGAGGCAGCTCGTCCGGGGGAGGCACAAAGGATGGGCACATTGCCCCTTTAGTTTGGTGTGGTGACCATTCCCGGTGTGCACGTGAACTTAAACCTCAAGTGTGACTTCACCAGCCCTAGATGAAGTTCAGCTGCCTGTGGTCAGCTCTCAAGCATCCACACACACCCTTTTAGGGAAACTCTGGCAGGTGCGGGATGGTTCAGCAGTCGCCTGGATTCTAGATTGTGGATTTGGAAACTAAACTTTGCTGTGGCGTCTGGACACCAGTTGCAGATAACAGTGACAGTAGAAAAACGGACACTTAATGGAGTCCTTGCTACTGTCAGGCACTGGTTCAAGTGATTACATCAATGACCAGCCCATTAAGGGAGATTCTCATGGTCGATCCTCATTTTACCGTTGAGGATGCTGAGGTCCAGAGAGGGTAAGCCACTTGCCCACAGTCGCACAGCAGGGAGAGGTGTGGCAGAGTTGGGGGCTGAGCCGGGGCTCTGACTGCTGTAACCACATGTCCAGGGAGGCTCGGGGAGGCCACCATTCCATAGAGAGAGAAGTCAGCTTACAAGAGGGGACACATACTGATTTGATTCAGCAACGGAGGCAGTTTGGGAACATGAATTTCAGTGATGTGCTCTAGTCACTGAGGCATTTTAAAAAGTGACACTTTCCTTTTAGAATCTAAGGCAGAGAATAACTTGGATGGATGCCAATGGCCAGTGTAGGGGTACTTTTTAATGGGGTGCACATGGAGGAGCCAGGTCATCTGCAGTGTGGCCCCGATGGCTTGTCCTCTGTTCTAGCTTTGTTTCGCATTAGCTGAGAGATGCTGGAGGCCAGTTCCTGGCGCTGAGTGGAAGGTGGACGGTAGGTGGACAGGCTGCTCCACCAGCTGCTGTGTTGCACACAGTGCGGTCACTGTGGACTGGGAACTGCGAGCATGACAGTTACTAGGGCGTTGCTGTTGCCCTTCTGGCACCCAGGACTTTGGGCCGAGCAGACATGGATGGCTTCTTCCTTGCCCTCTGGTGCATGTGAAGACTTGGAAGTCTGAACAAACAACACTTTCATTTCTTTTTTTAAAAATGACCAAATTATGGTCTCATATAAACATCCCTGTCATTCTTGAGACCAAGCCTGGCACAGAAGCACCTGTGTAGTGTTCAGATGTCACTGATATGGGAGCTGGAGGTTTCCTATAAACCTGGTAGGATGTTCGATTCTGGGATCAGATATTTGGGAGACTTGAGTGAGCAGCTGTGAGGGGGGCAGAGGGAAGTGTGGGCTCTGACACAGCAGGAGCAGCTGGGAGGCGGAGGAGGCATTCGCTTTCAGAACAGTCTAGACAGAAGGAAGGACAGTCAGACTCCAGAGCAAAGGAGAGGCCCAGACTGCCACACGCTCCCCTTCCGCTGTTGGGGCACAGAGGCAGACCCCAGCTCTGGGGGTCCTGGAGCCCCTTTCGTGGAGGCAGGGGAATGTGGGGGGCTTCTAGTCCACTGAGGGAGCTTAAAGCAAAACCCCAAGTGACAAGGAGGAAATTGCTGTTCTTCAAAGTGAGGCTGAAAGGCAGGACATTAGGCCTCTAAGCAGAGAGAAAGAAAACTTATGGAATTTGTTCTCGATACTGTTTCTTGTACCTCACACTATAATGGAGGAAGCAGGGATTTTTATGCAATTTTTTTTAGAAGGAGTAGAATTTGTGTTTTAGAAAGGTTGTGAAGGTCATGGTGATGCTGGTTGGGTGACCCACTGCCCCTGATGTGGATGGATCCTTTGCATTTATTGATTCTGACCTGGGACAGGCAGTTTGGGGAGCTGCGTGGCTCTCGTGTCCATTTCCCAGGAGAGCAAGGTGAGTCTCAGAGGCCACCTGCGCAGGGCAGCAGCTGAAGTGGGGCAGGACAGAGTCCAGCCTGTGTAGCTGTCAGGACTTCAGCAGGCTCCAGCACAGAGTGGGTCTCAGGGTTGGAGATCTGGGATGGTCATGTTGGTCAGGAGCCCCCATCTTCCTGCTCTCACCTGGTGTGTTCCTAAGGCCTCCTGCAGTTATGTGATAAGTGCCCTTGATCTCACTGGGAATTCTTAAGGTCTGAATGTTGCAGTTGACCTAGACCTAGGGAACCTGAAGGAGAAACTCACACAGGCTCCCAAGAGTCACACAGGAAAGGCGGGAGTGTTTGGAAATTAGATGGAGCACAGATTTCTTTTCCAAATAGGCTGGAATTTGGTAAATCAAAGAAAACAGAAAATAGGCTCAGCACCTATAGCTCAACCGGCCTAGGCGCCAGCCACATACACCTAAGGTGGCGGGTTCGAATCCCCAGCCCAGACCCACCAAACAACAATGACGGTTGCAACCAACAAAATAGCCGGGCGTTGTGGCAGGCGCCTGTGGTCCCAGCTACTTGGGAGGCGGAGGCAGGAGACTCGCTTGAGCCCAGGAGTTGGAGGTTGCTGTGAGCTGTAATGCCACAGCACTCTGCCCAGGGAGACAGCTTGAGGCTCTGTCTCAAAAAAAAAAACAAAAAAAAAAAAACAGAAAATAGCAAGATTGGCAGCGATTGCTACTGTCCTGTGACTCTGCCCTTCACTGTGGCAGACAACCTACCACAGGGACAAGAGGGACAGAGTGCACTCCAGCCAGGACAGGGGTGGGGTATGGCCTTGGGGTGCACCATGAGCCCCTGCGTCTGCCAGTCTTCCCTATCACAGCAGTGAGAGAGAGTGGCAGCCAGGACAGGCTCCGGTGATGGTGGCTCCTTAGCTGGGGCTCCTTCCCAAGCCCAGGGGAGGAATTGGTCTTCTGGAACTCACGTCTTGGTTCTGGCATTGGACCCACTGCTGGACCGGACCTTGGCCTCCCTCAGAAAATTAAGCTGGAAAGTCACAACCCCTCTAAAGCCAGAACTGTCCAAGGGACGACAGTCACCACCAGAGCAGGGTGTTTGTGGTGTGGAAGCTCCACTGGGCAGTAGTGGAGGGAGGCCTCACCCTCCTTCCAGGCACAGAACCAGGCCACAGCGGCCAGCTCCAGGCTTCCTGTTCCTGACTCTCCATCCTCAGGCCTGGTGGCACCTGTTTGATTTCCTTAGACTCTGGAAGTTGCCCTGAGCCTAGAGGTGAAGCGCAGTGGTTTATCTGACTAAACACAGGGAAAGGAGTGAGGAGGGAGTGGGGGAAGGGAAGGAGCTGTCCCTGGCCCCTGCCGTGGGTGGCCAGGCTCAATGCCCTGGGGATGCCAGAGCTGGCAGGGCCAGAGGGGAGAGTGAGCTGAGGTGTAACTGTCAGCCCCTGGTGGGGGCTGCTCTCAGGGGCATTAATTCCCCGGCCTACCCCCACCTGGCTGGAGCAGGCCGTGCCAAAGGAAGATCTCAGGAGGGAGGGCAAGGGCGGGGGCTGCAGGGGCCTCGGCCTGCCCCTGCCCCAGCCTCCAGCTGGGCTGTGTGGACACAGGTCGCTGTTCTAACACTCCACAGGTTTCCCTCACTTCCCAGCTGACTTTCCCTGGTCACATGGGTCACATGTCACGCTGGGGCCCTGTTGGCCGACAGTGGTGCCCTCACACCTAAGCCCATGCCCAGCTCACGTGCTGCAGCTCTGCCCCCAATCCCGGTGCTCCTGGTGCTGGCAGCTGCCACCTCTCTCCCCTGGGGAGTGTGTCTGGCTGCCACTCGACCCCGCAGAGCCCCTCCCAAGAAACCTCAGTCTTGTTTCTGGGTGATGCTTTTGTCTCTCAGTGCTCAGACCTTTGGGGGACTGTATTCATGTCCGGTGGCCACCATGACAAAGTGCCAGAGATGGAGCAGCTTAAACAGCAGAAGTTTATTTCCTGAAGTTAGGCTGGGAGTCTGAGATCAAGGTGTCTGTAGGGCGAGTTTGGGCACAGGGCCATCCCTCTGTGTGTGTCTGTGTCCTGACCTTCTCAGGACACCAGTCGTGTTCTGTCAGGGCCACCCATATGACCTCAAGTTACCTCAGCTACCTCTCTTTTTTTTTTTTTGCAGTTTTTGGCCAGGGCTGGGTTTGAACCCGCCACCTCCGGCATATGGGGCTGGCACCCTACTCCTTTGAGCCACAGGCGCCGCCCCCTCAGCTACCTCTTTAAAGACCTTGCCTCCAAATATAGACATGTGCTGAGGGACAGGATGGGGGCTTGGAACACCAACATATGAATTTGGGAGGACACAGGGATAAGACTATGACAGGGATGGTCTTTACTATCTCTATGTCCTCACCAATGTCGTGGGCACAGGCCGTTTCCTATATTTTAGCTGGACAGGCCAGTTTGGGGGAGGACAGTGGGGACAGGGAGAAGGTGGATGTGTCCCTGTGAAGTGTGGCTGTTTAGTCCTGTCACATAGTGCTTTGTGGCCCAGGGTCCGGCCTGCGGAGAGGGTGGTACAGTCTGGGCTTCTTATTCCAGCCTCTGGCCCTCTCAGGCTCCACCCAGATCCCCACTGTGGCTACTGCTGACCTGGGACTCAAGTCCTTCAGTCCGACCAGCTATAGCTGGCCTGGTGGCTGAGCCAGGGATGCAGGGGCACAGGCAGCCTGTCTGCCTTTCCATCTGCCACAGCTGAACGCAGACTCCTTACAGGGAGATGTATAGACCTGTCATCTTTGCTTTTGGTCACTGAGTGCAGGGACCCAGGACCAGAGGCAGGTCACTGTCCAGTTTTCTAGGACCACACTTTCCCCATGCCAGTGTCCAAGAGCCAGAACTTACTGAAGGCAGGGTCATGGGCTCCCCCTGACTGGAGGCAAGGAGGCCGTGGTTCTGGAGGTGTGGAGTCGGCAGGATGGTTTTCACACATTATTTACAATGTTATCTTAACTGCAGTATGGAGTCCACAGGGGTTGGAAGAAAAAGAATTCAAAGGCTTCCAGAAAGTCAGGCTTCATGGCAAAGAAGGGCCCAGCAGCACCGTCTGTGGGTGAAGAGCTCTTTGGCTTGGAGAGGGTAATATGCGGGCCTCTGGCTGGGTGCGTCAGGGTGTCACCAGGACAGCTCCCCAAATCACACTTGTGCCAGGTCTTTCCCCAGAACCTTCTGTAAAGGAGAGTGACAAGGGGTCCTTAAGAGAACTGCTTGGACCACTCCACAGAGGGGATCAGGGACAGCAGACCTGACGATTTGTGTCAAGGGACAGTGGGCTGTCCATGTTTTGGGAGAGCCACATGGCTATTCTTCCAAGGTAGCTGAGAATGTCACGTAGCTCTGTAGGTAGGCTCCTAACCAGGGTGGACCAAGCTGGAACCACAAAGAGAATGAACATCGGCCATGTGCAACTATTAAAATACTTCAATGTCACAGAAAAGCCATGAGACCAGAATATGTGGTTTATACATTTCAAGCAATAACCATTATAACCAAACTATAGGACTGTAAAAGTAGCTCATGTAAACCTGAGGAGAGCACACTGTAAATTACATATAATAGCCACACAACTGCTTATGAACCAGGCACATAACATGAAGGCAGGAATGGGCAGGTGTAGGCAATAGGGAATGCTGGGGCCTGTGGCTAACTGGAGAACACATGATCCACCCAAAGGCATCCTGAGTAACAATGACACTGTGCCATCAACAAGCACACCTGTGGGCATGACATCTGTGGGCACACATGGTATAGGGATGCCAGTTTGTGACTACTCCATAGCACAGCTATGGAAATAGGGGACAAAGCTTGGAAATAGGAAACAAACTTCAAAGAGTCTCCAGCCCATTGTGCAGGGTTTTGACTGACACTTCAGGTGATGCTTGATTCTGGACTGGAAATGGATGGTGAAGTTTAATTCATACCCCTTTTGAGTACCCTGTCCTCTGAGTGGAGTCTGGAGCTAGAATTTGTTTTGCCTCTCTGAGGAAGGTGTAGGGAAGCCTGTGCTTTAAGGAGGAACCATGAGCAGTGAAACAGTAAGTAACCTTGCACATTCCGACCCTGGAAGCAGCGTGTGACATAGAGGCACAGCTTTTCTGTTCTGCCCTGTGCCAAAGGGGACTTGCTAAGGCAACTAGCCCATCTTCCATGGTCTGCATCACTGTGGAGACATTCCACAACGTGGCCCTCATGGCACCTTCCCTAAGATGCCCTCTCTTCCCTAGGACTTTCCACCAAGGGCCCCTCCACCCAGCAGGTGTATTGTGGGGATTATGCTGGGAAAATGCAAGTGTGCTGGAGGCCCAGTCCTCCTGGCTTTGTTGCAATGAGGCTACTTTGCCTCAGGCCCCACCTGGTAGAAAAGACAAGAACTCTGAGGCACAGGGATTGCATTTACCCTATTTTTCCAGTTGATGGTGGATGCATTCCCTAGGGCTGCCATAAAAAAAATGATACAAACTGGGTGGCTTAGAACAATAGACATCTATTTTTTCACAGTCCTCATGGCCAGAAACCCTAGATCAAGGCTGTGCTCCCTCCACAGCCACTAAGGGAGGAGTCTTCTCGTCCCCTCCCGCTCTGGTGCCCTCGGTGCATCCCTCCAGTCTGCCTTTATCTTCACTTGGCCTTTTCCTCTGTGTTTGTGCCTTCTCTGCCTTTTATAAGGACATTTGTCAGTGGATGTAGGGCCCATCTGGGTAAAGGATGATTTCATCTTGGGGCCCTTAACTTGATTAGTCTGCAAAAGTTCTTTTTCCAAATAGGATGTTGCAAGGGTGAGGATATGAGATGTAACTTTTGGGAAGATGCTATTCAACACACGACAGGCAATCTTTGTGTCCTTTTCAGCCCTTAATACCCCAAAACTAAATAGTTTTGCTTTAAGCCAAAGTTCACTTTTCACCCAGGGGGTGATTCCCAGGCATGACCTTGCCTATGGGAGAAATTCTGGAGGAACCAGGAAGGCCACTTAGTTTTCTGGAGAGTATATCTATGGAATTGGAATTTCCCACCCAAGTGGCCTTGGAAAACCAGAACTGCTGGCTCTCATCTACACATGGATCACCTCATTTTCAGAACCATCCCAGACCACTACGCTGGAGGTGCATGGCTAGAGGTACACGGGGCAGCACTCTGCCCTCAGGAGCTTATGACTTAAGGGATATCTCTTCCCTGACCCTGTCCCTCACCACCACAAGAGCCTTAATTTATTGTTCTCTAGCTTGGGATCATTTTAGGCAGCTAATTTTTTTTTTTTTTAAGAGACAGAGTCTCACTTTGTTGCCCTTGATAGAGTGCCATGGTGTCACAGCTCACAGCAACCTCCAGTTCTTGGGCTTAGGCGATTCTCTTGCCTTCACCTCCTGAGTAGCTGGGACTACTGGCGCCCACCACAACACTCAGCTATTTTTTGCTGCAGTTTGGCTGGGGCCAGGTTTGAACCCGCCACCTGCAGTATATGGGGCTAGCGCCCTACTCACTGAGCCACAGGCGCCCCTCCTCTAGGCAGCTAATTAAGGATGCCAGACTTGAAGGTGAACTGGGGCAAACAAAAGAATGTTGTGACGAGTGTCTAGGATTTCAACTCGGATTGATAGGTCACCTTCTGTGTGCCTTATGGTCACCTATCATGGAGAAGAGAACCAAAAAAGAAAAAACTATATGCTTATGTTTGTTTTGCCTCTGTACCTAATCCTTATCCTGGCAGAGCTGGGGAGGGGCAGAGATAATAAAACCTCAGCAATTTCTGCAATTTGATTCTTTTTTTTTTCTTTTGAGACAGAGTCTCAGCTGTCGCCCTGGGTACAGTGTTGTGGTGTCACAACTCATAGCAACCTTTAACTCTTGGACTTATGCGATTCTCTCGCCTTAGCCTCCCAAGTAGCAGGGACTGCAGGCGCCCACCACGACACCCGGCTATTTTTTTGTTGCAGCTGTCATTGTTGTTTAGCAGGCCCAGGCCAGGCTCAAACCCACCAGCCTCAGTGTATGTGGCTGGCGCCCTACTCACTAAGCTATGGGTGCCAAGCCTGTAATTTGACTCTTAATATAAAGTATCTGGGATAAACTGGCTTCATCTTATTCAGCTTAAGATGAGGAAGTTGCAAAAGTAAAAGAGAAACTACAAAGTACAGGATAGGAAAAATGAAAAATATATAGTCATATTCCTTGGGGCTTTGCAAACACTGCTGGGAGTTAGATTGAAAAATTGTAGAGGGGTGGAGCCTGTGGCTCAAAGGAGTAAGGCGCCGTCCCCATAGCCAGAGGTGCTGGGTTCAAACCCAGCCCTGGCCAAAAACTGCAAAAAAAAAGAAAAAGAAAAATTGTAGAGATTAATGAGCATTTCTGTTGAAAAAAGTGTGACATCTTGGGAAATCTATAGATGGGACCTCTCAGATTGAGCACTTGCTTCTCCTGGTTATTTTAGGGCCACAAACAAATTGGCAGTCTTTGTTAAAAGGTAAGCCCACCCCCACCCCCATATATAGCTAAAGAGAACCTTTTGGAGGTTACTGCTGAGTCCTCCTAGTTGTTAGTCTGAGAACACCTGGGCTATAGTCCTAGCTGTGTCCTCAAGTTTCTTGGTCCTGTTTCCTAGCAATGCCCATCTCCCATGGTGCTAAGAGTAGGATGAGGCCAGGCTGTTGATCAGGGCAAACCCCCGGAGGAGACCATTACAAGGCTTGCGTCCTTTCTGCTGCCTTTATCTACACTCCTCAGCAGGGGTCTGGTTCCTGCCAAATGCGTCTGTGGAGATGCAAATGTTCAGGCTGGTCTCTGCCCTGTCCAGGAGAGGCCTGCCTACCCCATCTGGGAGGGGCTTCATCTGCAAGGGGAGTGTGGGGCCTATTATTGTATTGCCACTTCCCAACCCCCACCCAAACTGCTTTCCCATGTAAAAAAAAAGATGAATGATTTTACATTCTGATTATAAAACTCAAAACTTCTTGTTAAACATTTAGAAAATCGAGACAAGCTAAACAGAAAGAAATGAAAATCACCTGTCATTTTCAGTTAATGAGAGTTAATATGGATTGAGCCCTTTCTCTGTGTTGGTCACTGTTCTAAACCTCCACACAGATCAGCTAATCTTCCCAACAACCATGATGTCAACTATGATTATCCTCTTTATAAATGAGCATAACTGGGGGGCGGAGGGAGGAAGCTTGTCCAAGATCACAGCTGGTGGGGGGTGTGTGCATGTGTATGCACGTTCCCACTTTTTCATCATTAGGGTTATACTCTGTGCATTTCTGAATCTTGTCTTTTCTTCATTTAATATCACATCATACATATTTCCCCAAATTATACAAATTCTTATTAATCATTTTTTATGCCTGCATAGTAAACCATAATTTATCTACTCTTTTCTCTATTGTTGAACTGTTAAATCTCTTCCCTATTCCTTTTTCCTGAATTTTTTAGTAAGTCTGCAATGACTCTCTCATATAAATTTCTATGTTGCTTGTAAGTTCCAAGGGATCAGTTCCTAGAAGTAAAATCAGTGTGTCAACGGGCATGAACTATCAGATAGCTTTCCAGAAGGATCATCCTGATTCTCCTTCCATGACACCTGAAAATGCCTCCCCATAGATTAACTGGTGCCACCTGTTGTCATTGCACTTTTATAAGATAAAATTCATGTAAAATTCATCTTTTAACTGTTTTCAATGGCTTTTAGTATATTCACAATTTTGTGCAACCATTAACTTTATCTCATAATTCCAGAACATTTTCGTCATCCCCAAAAGGAGCCTATCATTTTCAATTCCCTTATTCTTCAGGTCCTACAACCCCTAATCAACCCCTAAAGCAGTTTCTCTCTGTGGATTTGCCTATTCTGTACATTTCGTATCAACTGAATCATAATATTTGCTTCTCTTTTAACGTCTGTTGATTTGATGGACAGTATCTACAAACAAGTGAGATGAACCAATGTTCATTATATTGCTTCTTTATTGAATTATTTGCTTATGTTCTTTGCCTATATCACTTTTGGGTGCTCTTTGTGCTATTATTGATCTGTATGAACTCTTTACATATTAAGGCTGATAACTCCTTGACTATCATTATTGTAGCAGTTTTTTTTCTGCACTCAAAATATTTTGATATAGATGATAAAGAACCATCAGTGAAGTAAAAAGAATCCACAAAAGGCAAGGCAGAGCCCAGGGAGTGTTTGGGCAGAGACTGGATGTGGGATGGCTTTGCTTGGTGGTATAATATGACGACTGAAATTTTGTTTGATATGAGCCTTCAGAAACTGCCTTCAGTGCCAGCTAATACAGTCATAGACTTGGCTCCTTGGGCTATCTCCCCAAATCTCTGCTCAGGCAGCGGTTAGGGGCAGGGCCCAGCCCTGCCTTGGGAAGCAGGTGTGCCCTGGGCACCCAGAGGTATCTTTCTAGACTTGTGCTGGCCTCTCCTTCCCTGGAAAAGGTTAAATTGGCTTTCTCTTCTCCATTGCCTACCCTCAGGTTCTGGCACTTGCTTCCCCCACCAGGCCTCCCACACCTGCCTCCTGGAAGGCTGTGAGGTGGAACAGTGGTTTGTGGGCGCTGAGGCGTTTTGTGAGCTGCTCAGCAGCCTGGAGTTTGCGCCCATGCATAGCAGATGGGCCCACAGGCCCAGTTTTTAGGAATTGTGTAGCCAAGCAGAGGCCTTTCCTACATGAACAACGTAGAAAATTAACAGGCCCCAGGAAAACTGGGGTTCCTGAGAAGAAAATATAAATGGCAATAGAGTAACCAACCATTTTACTGTGAATGCACAAATGTTCCAGTGCACAGCAGATGCCAGCAACAGCCTGACACTTAGCTAAATGTCCTTAACTTACTGCTTTGTTTAAATAACATCACCTCCCGCTGACTCTGCCCATGAAGGGTTTGGTGATTAAACCATAATTGTGGCACTTTGGAAACTAAAAGGCAGATCCAATTTTATCACTCTGCCAGGTCCAGAGTTTGGGGACCATTTTCCCTAGTGAAAGCAATGGCTGCTAAATTAGAGCTCTGAATGGAGAGGACGCCTTGAAGTTGTGTGCTTGTGTGTGTGCACAGACATGCACACTTGAGCACCCACTCTCCTGCAGACAAAGCCCACCTCCCTCTGTCAGGTGCTCAGAGGTGTCCTTAGCCCCAGGAAGGCTCAGACAAGTGTTGAAGGTCACTATGGGGACAGGGTCACTGTGGGGGCAATGTCCCCAGAGGAGGGGCGTGGAAGTATGCAAGGACTGATGTCACCTTGTGCTTGCAGTGCTGGTGAAGGGCCAGGTCACCACCAAGTACTACCGGCTGCTGTCCCGGCGGGGCGGCTGGGTGTGGGTGCAGAGCTACGCCACCGTGGTGCACAACAGCCGCTCGTCCCGGCCCCACTGCATCGTGAGTGTCAATTATGTTCTCACGTAAGTCACACGTATTTGTTTCTCTCCTTGCTCTCTCTTCCTTCCCTGTCTGCATCAGATCACTCTGATAAACACCATCTCTCTCTCTTTCTCAAACTGTTCATTTGTCTCTTGTTTTGTTCTTTCTTGAAAAATCTGGTCCAAACCACTGGGAACATGCAAACGATTTCTATGCTCAGTGGTGAGGGCCAAGCACTAGGCAGCGGTGGGAACAAGGAGCAGGAAGCCCTCGCCAGTTGCAGCTTAGGGCCCATCACAGAGCCGGGTGGGGGGCCAGGGTGGGAGGGAGTGCCCCCATCTTGAATAGGATGCACATTCCATATCGTGAGTACAGGCTATCCTTGCCACAGACATTTGGGTCATCTCGGATGCTCCTGGCATGTAAGACAGTGGAAACCTCCCATTCTTCCCGTCTTCCTATAGAGCCTATTGGAAGTGATGTGAATATCTGGCCCCTTATGAGCCTTAGAAGGTCAAGTTCAGTTGCAATTACTTTTTAGGCCCTTAGAAACAATAGGACATAAATCTACCTGGAACTGTATATTGTCTCTGCCCACTGTGACTACTGTATAAATTTCCTTGCACCCAGCTCTGGCCGTACACTGGAGCTTGGAAGCTCCCCTAGCCCCACCCTGGAAGAGGATCCTCATTCACCTTCTAAACGCAGTGAAGATTTGGGCTCTAGGATCTTTCACAGAATGGCAGGCAGGTTCACTTTAGCAGTTAAGTGACTTTGGCAAAACTGTGAGAGAAGAAACCTTTTAGCCTCTTAATTATTCTTCCTGAGCAGATATGTGTGGGCTTGTACTCCTTCCATGAACATGACCATGCTGAGTTGGCTCTTTAAGGTCGAGATGGGCCCCTTATGTGAAAGTGGACAAAGCCAAGGCCAGGCTCCAGGGCAAGCAAGGGCTCCCTTCTCTTGCCTTCTAGGGTGCCACAGGCACGTTGGTTGAGGGTAGACTTGATTAGGGTATTTCTGCCCTTTACCTTTTTGCCTTGATGGCCTTCCTACTGGCCCCAGTGTCCCAGGAAATGTGTTTGGGGCTTTATGGGATTGGAGAGGTCTGTATTGACCTCCCTCTACCCTGCCAAGTGACACTAACCTGCCTGGCATTTCCTGGGTGCACTAAGCTAGGGGCCACAGGTGGCTTCTGTAACAAGGGTGAGCTGGCCGCCTCTCACATCCCATACACACCCACCTCAGTGAAATGATGCACTGGGGTACTATGAATGAATGTGCCTGGGGATGGTGCCAGGGAAGCCACTCTAAACCCACTGCTCACCGGACATGACTTGTCCCACTCTTGCTTTCCAGGGAGATTGAATACAAGGAACTTCATTTGTCCCTGGACCAGGTGTCCACTTGCAAGTCCCAGGATTCCTGGAGGACCGCCTTGTCTACCTCACAAGAAACCAGGAAATTAGCTAAACCCAAAAATACAAAGATGAAGACAAAGCTGAGAACAAACCCTTACCCCCAACAGGTAGCACTGTGCAGGATGCATCCATTCCGGGGGTCGGGATAGCTGGCCACTTCACCAGTAATGAACCTCTGATCCCACGGCAGGGATCTCCCTGTGTTGGGAAGCAGGGCCCCTCGGGGGTGTCTTACTGCATGCTAGTGACACAGCCTGGGGGGCTGCTGTCCAAGGGGCCAAGTCAAGTCTAGGAAGAGAAGGCTGAATGAGGAAGGGCAGCAGCCTGTCAGAAGGCACAGAAGTGTGGGCTAGGACACCCGTCCAGCGTCCGACATGCTTCCATTCCTTTTTAAAAGTAAAAACTTCTCTCTTCCTCTTTCTTCTTTTTTGTCTTTTAAAGTAATTTGTGAACCCTTAGAAATGGCAACTGTCCATAGTATCAGCCTGGGGTGGGGACCTCCTTCCACACAGGCAGTAGGTGACTGAGGTGCTCCTTGACATGTACCTGTCCCCAGTGAGACCTCGAAGTGGTGATGGGGCAGAGGCAGGGCCAGCCCTGGGATCTCAGGGGTTTGGAAAGTGGCTTCCCGCTGGCCCCTTGCATTCCCTTCATCTACCTTCTTTGCCACACAGCAATACAGCTCCTTCCAAATGGACAAACTGGAATGCAGCCAGCTCGGAAACTGGAGAGCCAGTTCCCCCGCCAACGCTGGGGCGCCCCCAGAACAGCAGCTGCATTCAGAGGGCAGCGAGCTCCTGTACACACCGTCCTATGGCCTGCCCTTCTCCTACCATTACGGACACTTCCCTCTGGACTCTCACGTCTTCAGCAGCAAAAAGCCAATGTTGCCGGCCAAGTTTGGGCAGCCCCAAGGATCCCCTTGTGAGGTGGCACGCTTTTTCCTGAGCACACTGCCAGCCAGTGGAGAATGCCAGTGGCATTATGCCAACCCCCTAGTGCCTAGCAGCCCATCTCCAGCTAAAAACTTCCCGGAGCCACCAGCGAACACCGCGCGGCACAGCCTCATGCCAAACTACGAAGGTGGGTCCAGTTTGCACACAGGGAGGCAGGGAGGACTGGGAATAGGCAGGGGTGCAGCGATGACGGTGGCGGGTGGCAGATGGAAAAAGAATCCTCACCTTTTAGGCAAAGTTTTCCTTCTGCTTCAAAGTAGGGCTTGCTATGCTCTCCTGCTCTCGATGCAAGCGTGTCACAAGAGCAAGAAAGGACACACTGCATGCCTTGGGGACACTAGTGACAGTAGAAAGGGCAAAGGAAAACCAAGTGTTTAGTCTACATATAATTCCTGGCCTCATTCATTCCCAAAAGAAGACAGTGATTTTCAAAACCAGCTTCCTATGATTAGAGAATGCCAGGCAGTGTTGATTTTACAAGATGACTTTCTACTCCACCCTAAAGTAGATAGGACGGAGTCTGCCAGTTTTCTTCCTGTGCCAGTTTTCAAAGTGCAGAAAATGTGGCAATCCATGGGATTGGGGACAGAAATGTTACTTACCAACCCAGGATAAATACCACAAACCCTGCAGGCCTCAGTTTCATCCTCTGTAAAATGGGATCATAAGCAGTGTGATGTGTCTGCTCTGGGACATGGCACACAGGAGGGGCTCCCCAGCACATGCTAGTTAGCAATGACAGACAGGATCAGCCTTTTTGCCTTCCCCTTCTGGTGGCAAGCAAGTGGATGTCTTCTGTGGCGGTGCCACCGGCTGGCTGCCTAGGGCACAGTTTTGTTTGCTCAGTGAACCAACCCCAGGCAGAGGGTGGAAGGTGGGGACTGAGGGTCAGCTGTAGGAATGTGACATCAGGATGATATGCCCCCCAAAAGAACTGCACCAGCCCCTACTTAAAGAGGGGTTAAAAAGGAGAGCTCCTCCCAGAGCATCCCCCACCCCACCCGAGGTACACCTCTGCTTCCTGCTTTTGATGCAAATCCCGGGAATCACTTCCTCTGCTCTATAGTGTGAACCAACCTTAGATACATTTCTTCTCCAAATCTGAGAACAGGGATACAGATCATGGGAGACATCTAACCCTCTTAGCCATCACTAGGATGTATTTTTCTGAAGTAGCCAACTTAGAAAAGACTATACCAGTGGCCAGGGCTGTGCCTTTTGGGCTGGGCCTGTTCCCAGAGCCACTGATTGTTATATTTGAACCTCCAATACTCATCAATGCCTTGGGTCCCTCACAGAACCAATAAAGGGATTTTCCCAAACACTCAAGGAAAGAAAGACCAGGAAAGGGTTTTGATAACAGCTGAAATTATTATCCACTGAAGACTGGAATTTGAATTATTTTCTATGTATCTGGAAGTTGCCTTATAAGACGTTGCTTAATGTTTGACTTTTATTACTATTTCAAAAGCGAAAGAGGTTTATAACCACTTGTTTGTCATAACTTTCATAAAAAATAGTGCTAATATGAGGCAATTTGTGATCAATTTCCTAGTCTCTTTTGGTATGAAAGTCAAAGAATATCATAAGGTAAAAAAATAAACAACCCCCCATAACTCCAGGGAGCTACTTAATTTCAGGCATCTAGTTGAGCAGGGTGGTTCCACCCCCTCCACACTGAGGGGTAAACACATATTGGGGGCAGAGCCCAGCTCTCTAAAGCGAAGGCCCCTGGTGGCCTCTAGACCCCTGCAGCCCATCAGTAGCCACTAGCCCTGTGTGTCTGTTGAGCACCGAAAATGGCCAGTGCCACTAGATGTTGAAGTAAAAGCTTCATCTCAGACACAGCACCAAAAAATAATTTAAAAAATTACAAAAGCATTAAATCCCCCAGCAATTCTAAACATTGACTACACACTGAAATTATATTTCGGACATGTTGCATTACGTATATTATTTAACAGGAATTCCACTTGCTTTTCTTCACTCTAATGCGGCCGCTAGCACATTTCAAATGGCACCCTGCGACTGGACAGCGCAGGCCGGGACCCCGCTGGGCAAGGGCGATGGCTGTCGCAAGAGCGCGTGGGTGGCGCGGGCAGCCGAGGGGTGGTGGCCCTCCACCCCGCCCCGGGCGGTGTTGCTTTGGCCAGGTCCCTTCCGCCCCCAGGGCTAGGGTCCCTCTAACGTGTCGCCTGTCCCCGCAGCGCCCGCCGCCACCGCCGTGCGCAGGTTCGGCGAGGACACCGCGCCGCCGCCGCCGAGCTTCCCGAGCTGCGGCCACTACCGCGAGGAGCCCGCGCTGGGTCCTGTCAAGGCCGCCCGCCAGGCCGCCCGGGACGGGGCGCGGCTGGCGCTGGCCCGCGCGGCGCCAGAGTGCTGCGCTCCGG
>NW_003852575.1:2706690-2741983 GCF_000181295.1 Otolemur garnettii | reverse complement strand
CCGCCTCGCCGCCCGGAGCGCCGCTGCCCCACTACCTGGGTGCCTCGGTCATCATCACCAACGGCAGGTGACCCGCCCAGCGCGGGGCCGCCCGCACGGTGAAGCCATAGGCCAAGCCCTCCCGGATCCTGCTCGACGACATCCGGCAGGCCCGGGAGGGGCGCGCTGCATATGCATGATGTAAGTTAATTTATACAGAGACGACTATTTTAATAGGACTCCGCAGCAGACTTCTAGATTTTTACCGTAGATGCCACAGACGCCGGCGCAGAGGACTGAGACCACGGATACGCGGCCTGGCGTGGGGGAGAAAGGACCTGCTGGCCCTTGTTCTCCAAGATCTGGGTTTCCCGAAGGGGCAGCGCTGAGCGTCCCCACGTCCCCCGTGTGACCTCAGAGTACCCCATCGTTGGTGGGGGGTCAGTTTTCCTCACCTTGAAATCAGACTTACCTGCATCTTGCCTTGTCCTCAGGCTCGATAATGGCCCCACTGGGGGGTTTAAGGAGCTTCAACTCCGCAAACATCCTCCGCTCTGCTCTGCGGAGGACACCCCACTCTCAGACAGCCTGTGTCTCCAAGCCCTTGTAGGTTCTTGGGTAAAAGGCAGAATGTGTTTTAAGTTCCATGAATAGACAACAACGCCACTGTCTTTAAAAGTCATTCACGAGTCTCGTTAATTTTTTTAAAAATTTAACTTTTCTTCAACAAAAATCAAGCCTAGACTAAGGACGGGGTGAACATGCAATTTCATTATGTGTCTGAACACTGTGCTTCACTAGTACATTAACAAGCTCTTACTGCCCCCAAACCCCGTGAACTCTTGATAACACCAAGAATAGCACCTTCCCAATATACTGATAGGCATTAAATGCAAAATAAGTATATGTAGCCAGAGATTTTATGAGAATGACCCTGTCAAGCTCAGTTTCATGGCAAAATGCCTCTGGCCCACACAGATCTGTAATTCACTAGGCTTGTGTTTGTTACAAGTAGTGCTAATAAAGTTAGTTCAATTGCATGTGCAATATGGGAAACTATCAATGGGCTGCACCTTGTGTAAGAAAAACGTACTAAGGGGATGTAACGAAAGCGATGTATACATTTTAAGCATTTTCTACATAGCAAGGAAACGCCATGTAACAGGTAAACAAAATCCTTTCATAAAGCACCAGCAGTGTTTTAAAAATAAACTTCATTAATTTTTGTTTTACAGTTTTGCTTAAAGATCTCACCATTTAAAAATCCTATCATAGCTCTGAACTGGATGGGTACGTTGAACTGTCTTTCAACTTGTCCACACTATAAACAGGCATCATTTTGGTGCTTTTTCAAAAGCGGCTTATTTTAGGAAATGATTTCCAAGCTTTCAGAGTAGAAAGAGGTTTTCACAAATGTTTTAAACTCATCATTCTAGAATCAAAGTGCCCCTTTACCGACTGCTCTCAAAATGTGAACAGATCTTTTGCCAGCCCTGTGTCACTTAGTGAGGACTCAGGTAATTCCTATGAGGTGTTGGTTGGCTTTATGTTATGAGTTAAAATTTGCAAATTTGGGAACATGTGTCATGCAGTGAAAGGATGGATTGCAAGAAGAGACGCACTCACCTCTTTACTGCACTTAGCTATACCTCATTCACAGCTCTTTGGGAGAGTGTGTGTCACACAAAATAGGCCTAGGGTCTTAAAATAGGCCATGACTCTTGGAAGGTGTAGGTTTAATTAATAGGAGGTATTACCAATATTTTTCAGTGAAGTACCACAAAATACTTTTGTATCTACCTTCTTATTAACATTGAGGGCTGTATTTAGTAAATACAAACCATGAAGGCAATCAGAGCACATTCTAATAACAAAGGTTGCTGTTGAGAAAAAAGTACCCATTATAAATTTACAAACGATCATGTAAATAGACTTAACAAAGTGTATATGTACTTGAAAAATAAGATGTGTGCTAGGGAAAACTTCCTTGTCTAAACAAACATCACAGTTTTCATAGCCTAGAACATGAAGAAGATTCTTACATAAGCTGGCTTCAATGCAAGGTTAACAGAGCAGTTACTATGGCAACCTAATATTGTTACCTCCATCTTCAACAGTCTGCACATTTTAGCTGGGGATATCGTTTCTTGACTTCTATGAGGCTATGATGGGGGAGAGGAAGAGCTTTAATAAATATACCTCTCTTTCACAAAAAAGAAGAAAAAAAATTGTGGTGGGCCCTAACATGTACCATGTTGACAAAAATGCCACATCAAATGGATTTGAGAAATAAGCCCAATTCAAGACTGGCCTCCAATGGGGCCTCCCAGGGAAAGGAATTCCTTTATGTTCTTGGAAGCCTTTTTCTAGAAAAGCCATTCCATTCATACCTTTGTGAAGACGTGAACGGGTGTGAAGGGCAGTGCTGAGGAAATCTGTAAAAGCCTGTATTTTCTGCCCCTTCACCACCCCCACTTTTATCCTTTTAAAAGTCCTATCAGCCCTGCCTTCCTCCTCTCCACCCAAGGGAAGCTTAATACAGTCAATAGACCCTGTGTAAGTGACCTAGGTTTTGATTTATTGGAACTCTAAGACAATTAAAATAGGCTGTGTGGGCTGCTACAGATAAAAGGGAATTTTAAGAGAACATTTTCAAATAAATGCCATCGGATTATAGTAGCTTGAAATTTAAGTGAATTTGGGTTATTTACACTTGATCTTGACAAAAGGTTGAGAAGTGATGAATTTGGGTTATTTAAAATGCATTATTCAAGCTGTTCCTAAGCTGAAGTAGGATATGCATATAAGGCTAAAAATTGAGGGAGGGGCCTGTTAAGACACAAAGTCAAGCATATTTCACGAAATAAAAAATAGCCTAAAAAAGCAGAATCTACAAGTTGTTACGTTAAATTTATTTCTCACCTCTGTAAAGAGATTTTTTACTTTTGGGTTTTGTGAACTTTCATTCTTTGGAGTAATAAAATTTCTCTTTTGTATGATGAATAGTGTGCACCAAAAACCAAAAAAAAAAAAAAAACCCTTGGTTTCTTAATATTTACAAATACATACATATTCCATACTATGTAAAAACGCTATTTATTTTGTAAAAATCCGTTTAAATATGAATAAAAATACTCAAAACAAAAGTAGTCGCCTATTTTTAAAAATGAAATTTGTGGTGAAAAATAAGAATGAGCTCAAACCATATAGAAAGTCTTAAAAGTTTATTTCAGTAGACTTGCTCTTTATAGGCATTGGTTTAAAGTGATTTTTTTCAGAGGCATTCTTTGAAAAGCTAAAAATGCAAACGTTTATACTTTATTTCAAATATGCACAGTAATTAACCAGGAATAAGGACTTTCCATTTTTTTGCCTATTGGGAGCAAGTAGATCTAGGGAACGTGAGCCTAGGACACTCCGTTTTGCACTCTGAAACTGCTGGGTGAGGCTGGCTTTCCTCCTTGTTCCCAGACTCCAGGGAGTGGAAAGCTGTGCTGTATATGACACTGTGCCCTGTGGCCAGGTCTCTCCCAGCTGGTCCTATGCACCCACCTCTAACCCACACCTCAGTCAGGCTCCTGACTCCAGCTCCCACATCAGGTGACATCAGTGTGCTGCAGAGAAACCCACTGGTGATTTTTGATCAGATACAAGTCCTACTTCTTTCCATCATGCCCTGCCAGCACTCCTGATGCTAAGACGCACTATTTGGGGATGGGGAGGCACAGGAAGCCCTGTGATTGCTTTGTCCTATTTTAGGGAGCATGTCCCCAGGGTCTCCCTGAAAATCCACCAGCCCACATCTTGCCAAAACACAACAGACACTCAACCCACCGCCTCTAACAGAGGGGTAAACAGATCTTTGAAAAGTACATACCCATTCTGAGTTTAATGGCCTTGTTTTAAAGATTATGCATAAAGAAAGCCAACGTTTCCATTAAGACTTTTAAAGCTCCTTGAGATGGCAGATGGTGGGATACACAAATGGCCCAAATCCTAGAGTGAGGCGCAGTAGGTGGAGGGGTTTCCCGGGCACTAACAGCTAGAGGTAAAATGCCTTCATTCAGCTACTTGATGTGAAGCAGAATTTCAAGGTTTCTTTGGTTTATGGGAGGCAAAATCAGGTTTATGGAAACCACAGCATCTGCTTCAAGGCTATTTTGTCTCCCTTAAGACAACTGGGTCTCCTGCTCAAGGAAGAACAGCCTATTAGGAAGCGCAGGGGAAAAGCAGCGTGCCCTGAACATCTCCGCGTCCTTTGACGTGGCCACACTTCATTAGTTTTAATTTGCAGAAAGGAAATTAAATGATAACATTTTTCCCAAAGCAAAATGTCCAGAATAGAACTCCAGCTTAAAACAAAACATAGCATGTTTTTCATTAAATAACCCCCCAAAGACATTCAAAAAGTAATGATGGCAGCTCCGAGAGATGACTTGCCTCACATTACAAAGTTTGAGAAATGAAACTTGCATCGTTAGCCTGGAGACCTTTGTCCCTGATGATACTTTGCAGACGCCCTTTCAAGGGTGAGTCCCTTCTATAATTTTAGGATAATGTGGACTTTTATTTAAACTTGTCACTAACTCCAAAAGAAGACGCGGCATTTAGGAGACAATAATTTTTTTTTTTTTGAAAAATAATTCTAACTGAACCCTTATTTGCAGAAATTGCTTTTAAGTTACATTAAAAATATACATATATTGAGTTGGTGTATTTTACTAAACATGTCGTTTTGGTTTTTTTTTTTTTTCTTTCTATGGGGCTGTCTGTGTCTGACTAAAGGTAGACAGATTTTACACCAAAACCCACAAGTTTGTGGAATTAGCCTGACAGAGTTTAGACCTGGATAAAGATGGTGCTGAGTCTACAATGAAGGAATTTTGTTCAAAGCTGAAAGCTCCTTCAAACTTTCTTTCCAGTAATTTCAGTTGGGACTGGCAGGAAGAGAGAAAAGTGGACAAAAACTCTCCTTTTATGGCTGAAAGTAATGGGTGTGATTCATAAGTTCAACAGAGATAGGAATTACATGGAAAAAGCATGGAGTACATCTGGAAATAGCAAACGCATATCAAAAGGCTTCCTTTCTTTTGTTCTTCCATGGAGACTTTTAGTGCATCAGATTCTGACTGTCTTAATGCTGTGTGTGAGCACACACACTCCGGGCACACACACACACACACACACACACACACACACACACGCTCTTTCTGAGCTGATGGTATTCAGGACTGATGATGTTTTCTTTCTGGGCAATATAAGGACTAGTGAATGAAAGATAATGACTTACAAACAAAATGTCATGTACGGGTTTTCTACATTCTGTGCTCTGCAAAGCCTTGCAGGAATGCTCCCTATTTCAAAGTGAACCTGAAAATGGCTTAAAAGACCCAAATCCTCCCTTGCACGTGGTGTGAGAGTGAGACTTCATCTCCAGCTGTCAGGGCCAAATCATCCACCCCCACATCCAAGTGATGCCTCATCAGTGCTCGAAGGAGCTGGAGCTTGACGCCATCTCCTCACAATATGCAGTAAATTTAAATTCTCATCAAATAATATCAAAGTCCTCAACTGATTCCTCTACAAGTTGTTGCAATGTATCAGCTAGGTATACCTCAAAAGCCGTTTAGACACTGCTATTGGAGCATACCACCACCAGGCGGAGAATAACTCCTGGAAGTCTGTTTTCTCTTTTCTACATTAACAAAATAAATAAATAAAATAATGACTAAGTGTTCATGTGTGTTCTTATAGGAAAATCCCTCCCTAGATGCTTACAGTGATACTGTCATTCTTCTCTAATTCATCGCCGACCTGCGCGCCAGAGCATTCTTTGATTTGCTTTTTAATAGTCTCCACTAAAGGTCTCCACTACTGGGGAAATATTTCAATTATTCCACTGATATTTCCATGTAACTCCAGCCCCACCCCACCCAATAAACATAAACCTAAGAGACTTCACACCTACAGGAGGGCTTCATCTAAGTTAAACCTTCTATTCCTCAACCCTCTATCCCAGAGCCTCTTCAAACACCAAATAAAATGACAACAAAATGAACCTAAAAAAAAAAACCCCAAATAATTAACACATGAAAAAGTTAACAAATGACTTGGAGTAAGAGAAACTTCACCTACACTCTACCGTAGGTTTCTAGATGGGCAGGGCCAGGTGCGGGATGGAGGCGGAATGCTGACTGAGTTGGCTCCATACCCAGCCCTGACCCAAGGCAGCCCAGTGGCGTCCTTGCCCACTGCCTACGAGCTGGCCCCGTGAGTCAGGGCGGCAGGCCCAGGCCGCCCGCAGGCCCAGGCCTAGCACCGTTTGGGGAGGATGAGGTTTTGCAGCATGTCGAAGGAGTTCCCGTCAGGGTGCACGGTCACCACCTCGCCGCCCTCCTGATGGACCTGAAGGAAGCCAGAGTCATCCAGACCGACTATGGACACCTTTGGGCCCTCGGTGCTTCCCAGACGGACTTGCTGACCACTGAAAATGAAGAACAGCGGGCGGTTACTGGGAAGTGGAACAGAATGACTGGGACAATTAATCAACTCATTATCCATTCTGAAAGGAGAAGGGATTGAGGGGAGCTGGGGAGAGGGCGGAGGCTCCCTACGGTTAAGCACAGGCAGCCTGAGCTCTGGCTTTTTCTGGTCCCATGAGAATTGTTTTAATAACTACTAAAATGGACAAGGGGTGCAAAGTGCAACAAGGGGTCAGAATTTCTTCCCTTGGCATCACTCTTCTGAATTCTGGTCACCTGTGACGATCTGTGCATCTCTTCCTCACCCCCGGCACTTTCACCAAACGCTGTCCAACTCTTTAGGGTTTTTGTTTTTTCCTCTTGGGCTGAGATGGCAGTGGTGGGGAGAAGAAGCTGAGTTGATTAAGAAAAGGTTTTTTTCTTACAAAAGTTGGATAGCACCAACTACAAGTGAAACCCATTCTGATCCACTACTTTTGAGTTATTTTCCAAATGGACCTGTTAAGTTACATCCCTCTCAACAGTTTCAAAGCATAGAATTTTCCCTCCCAAACTTTTATTTTGAAGAATCTCAAGGCTAAAGTAGCCAGGCTTTTTGGCGGGCACCTGTAGTCCCAGCTACTTGAGAGGCTGAGACAAGAGAATCGCTTAAGCCCAAGAGTTTGAGGTTGCTGTGAGCTGTGACGCCACAGCACTTTACCCAGTGTGACAGCTTGAGACTTTGTCTCAAAAAATAAACAAATAAATAAATAAATAAGTTGCAAACATCCTGACACTTTATGCTTAAATACTTTATCATGTATCTCCTAAGAATAAGAAGGATCTCACGTAAAACCATAATATTATCACCCCTAGGAAGTTCAATCCTGATAAAATAACACTGTCTAATGTACAGTCTATCGTCCCATCAATAACCTTTGTGGCTATTTTTCCAGAATCTAATTATGGGCCACACATTACATGTAGTTGTCATGCCTCTTTACTCTTCTTTAATCCCAAATAATTCTCTCACTTTCATTTTGTTTTGTTTATCTGTTTGCGGACTGACATTTTTGGAGGGTTCAGGCCTGCTGTTACACATCAACAGCTCTCAAATTTAGCTGTCCGAGAATTCCCTGGAGCCTTTGTTAAAGATGCAGAGTACCAGGCCCTAATTCTCAGACTCTCCAATTTATTTTTTTCTCTTTTTTTTTTGAGACAGGAGCCTCAAGCTGTCCCCCTGGGTAGAGTGCCGTGGCATCTCAGCTCACAGCAACCTCCAACTCCTGGGCTCAAGCGAGTCTCCTGCCTCCGCCTCCCAAGTAGCTGGGACCACAGGCGCCCGCCACAACGCCCGGCTATTTTTTGGTAGCCATCATTGTTGTTTGGCAGGCCTGGGCTGGATTCGAACCCGCCACCTTGGGTGTACATGGCTGGCGCCTTAGCCACTTGAGCCACAGGTGCCGCCCAGACTCTCCAATTTAGAAGGCCACAAGGTTGAGGCTGTGGCTGCTGCCTGGGGATCTCACTTTGAGAACCTGGGTTATCTAGAATGTTCCACAATTCAGACACTGTCTGAGTGTTCCCTGACAGTTAGATTGAACTGATACTCTGTTGGGATGTCGAGTCCTTCCCACCACATCCTACCGGGAGGCATGAGATGCTGCCCCATTCCTGGCCCAGCTAACTCACTCAAAGTGGAATCCACTAGCTTTCTCCATCAGATAGGAAAAAAAGAATTCTCAGGCCACAGTGCTCAGTTTCTCATTTTAAGATACTGAACTACTGACATAGCACTGACCTGTGTACCCAATATTTATAATAAAGGGGAAGAACGGCACTGGGCCCCTGGTCCTGAAAGGTGTCCACCAGTTTCTCCAGCACAGTCACAGTTCTAGCAATGAGATAATCAGCTCTTAGTGGCTTCAGTTCTGCCTGGTACTGCCTGTTGTATTCCGCGACGAGGTCATTGACGCATATGGTAGGGTTGCTGTTAGTCACATTGAATCCACAGCCTGGATGAAAGTGAAAAATTGAAAAGAGTGAGCAGCTCCATACTGATGGCATCACACACGTCTCACCACCACCTGGAAAAAGTTATCTTTCTTTTTTTTTTTTGGCAGTTTTTGGCCGGGGCCAGGCTTGAACCCACCACCCCCATATATGGGGCTGGAGCCCTACTCCTTGAGCCACAGGCACCGCCCAAAAAAGTTTTCATTTTCACTGTCAATCTCCCGCTCCCTCGTCCTCATTTCAGCTCCCCTGTCTCCGGCTACTTGGACAGTGATTTATATTTTGAGGCCATCTTCCTTTTCCTCCTTCCTTTCTTATTCTTATTCCAGCTGGGACAATCTCAACATTATCGCGAATAAGAATAGAGAGAAGAAAGCTGGTTTTGACGCAAGTTAATTAAACAGAAGTGATTAACGGACAGACTTCTCAGTGTTGCTTCTGAAATAACACCTCCGCGGGCCAGCCAAGAACCACAGCAGCTCCGTACGCAGCCCACAGAGAATAAAATCTCTTAGTGCTTCTCCTACTTGAATAACAGGGCACACACTTGAAAACAGAAAATTGTATTCAAGACGTAAGAAGTAAACTTTGGATTCAGAGATTTCAAACCTTGGTCATGGCATGACCCCAGAACACATCTTTTAGTAATTTCTCCTTGGAAGTCTTTGGTGCTAAGGTTACACGGCTGGCAAGGGGCCAACTCATGTTCAGTGGCTCTTTTATGGGCTCCTGAGCCGAGGCTTCATGAGAGTGAGTTACCAGAGGTGGCGTCTGAGTAGGCTGATGTGCGCTGTTACTTTATCCCCCACCCTCTCGGGGGAGGTCAGCGTCTTCAGAGAAGCCCAAGCTCAGTGCTCGGCAGGTCTCCAGTAAGAACTGAGACAGTGTAATCAGTGGGCAGTAAACTGTTTCCAGTGCCATTAAGGAAAAAAAATCCCCTACTATTCTCCTCAAATACAAAAATGCCATTTGGAATAACACTATTCTACCAGTTTCAGTATAAAGGGAAGCACTGACTAGCCTGAGATTTTTATATAAAAAAAATACTAGCTATTAAAATACAAAGCAATAGTTACATCTGGAAAAAATAAGAAACTACAGCAATAGGACAGAATTTGCAGTTGTCCATTTGTTCATTCATTCAACAGCATGTATGGTGTCTGAAGTGCCTATTGAATGTAGCACTGAATTGCTATATAGTGCTGAACATTCTCCCTTGTATTCCGAAATTAAAATTCCTAGGGAGAATAGCAACACCGACCACCATGGACTTAGGCTGTGCTCTTCCAAGGACCAGAGAGCTCCCCCCTGCTGGCAACTCTGAACGCTTCCCCAAAGACTGTATCCCCAATACCCCTAACCCATGGCTTTAAGAACTGAATAAAAGCTATGGGTTCTCCCCACAGAAGAACGCTTCATCCCTGCTCTGCAGATGACATTCTCCCTGACGCCATCCATGGGCCTTCTTGCTATCTGTGGAGTCTGCTTAGGAACCTTTCATGTAAAGACAGGAAACAGAGCTTTGAGGGTAGGAAGCTGCTTGCCCAGAATAATACTGTCAGCTGTTCGCAGAGCTGGAAATAAGCCTTGTATTCTCTGGTCAGTACTGCCAGCGCAAGGTCACATATTTTCTGCCTGCTGCTGATTTACGAACTCCAATTAGGTCCCACGAGGCATAATAGGGAGGCTGATGGTGGATGAGCAGGGGCCTATGAGCTTCTGAAATTGCCTCTGAATCGTCTCCTTGCCTGATTTGGATGTGCAGGGAGAAACAGAGATTCTCTATCCCACCTCAACCAGTCTGGAACTTTTTCTGAAGGTTAAGGCAGCAGCTCTTTCATGACCTGGGAAGGTCTAGTTAAGAATGTAACACACAGGAGAGATAACTCAGAAATTAAATTTCTTGGTTGGCCACAGAGGCTCACCCCTGTAATTCTAGCACTCTGGGAGGCTGAGGCTGGAGGATAGCTTGAGATCAGGAGTTTGAGATCAGCCTGAGCAAGAGCAAGATCCCATTTCTATAAAAAAAATAGAAAAATTAGTTGGCATGGTAGCACACACATGTAGTCCCAGCTACTCAGGAGGCTGAGGCAGGAGGATAGCTTGAGCCTAGGAGTTAAAGACCAGTCAATACAGCAAGGCCTCCTCTTTACAAAGAATAGAAAATTTAGCTAAGCATGGTAGCATGTGCCTGTAGTCTCAGCTACTTAGGAGGCTGAGGTAGGAGGATCACACTTTGTGCTTGAGAGGTTTGAGGCTGCAGTGAGCCCTAACAATGCCACTGCACTCTAGTCCAGGTGACAGAGAAAGGCCTGTTTGTTTTTTTTAACTTTCTCTTCTTATTACAGAATGACACATTAAATGTTTATTTTCACCATTTCAAATTCAATGAGAATCAGGAGTGTGGAAAGGTGTAAGGAAATGCCTCTTTGATGTGAAACCAACTTGGAGGTCTCCGTGGTCACAGAGAGGAAACACAGAGGCCACAGAAGCACCTCAAACCCATCTGTCCACTCTGTAAGCCACACCACACTGCGTAACCACAGGACTCCAAGAAAACGCAATTTCACATTATAATCTGCTCCCACCATGTAGGCGCGCATAAACCATTTTTATTGTTATTGTTTTACTAATCTAAAAATGCTGGGGGAAGGGCTTTAAGAACTTACCAATAAGTATATAAAACGTTTCTCCCATAAGCGTTGAATTAACCAAAACTCCACCGATCTTCATGAGGTCACTGTAATAAATGTCGTTGGGCCACTTCACCCGTAAGTTGATGTCCTAAAGGAGAATCTGCACATTAGCTGGGCAAGCACAGCACAGAGGCCGGGGCCAGGTCACTGAGCCAGCAGTAGGACGTGCAGAGCTCAGGGAATACCACTCAGCCTCTCTCCTTTGTCAGACGGTGAATCACGGAGACCATCCAATAGTGGAGTGCCTCTCGGGCTAGAAGGCGAGTGACCGAGAGGAAGTGCCCACACAAACCCAGTGCTCTCTCCCACCCCCACTGTTTCTCATCATCCAGAGCACCCTCGGAAGATGCCCACCTTAGGAATGAAGTTCATTATCTCAACAGCAATGACAATCCCTACCACGGAGTGCCTAACGTGTGTGGGGCAGTGGGCCGGGGTGGGGGAGAGCAGCACTCTCGGGGGCCCTCCCGGTAAGGAGCTCAAGCTTGAGAGGCAAGGATGCCCTGAATGAAGCAATGTCACAAAAGGCAGGTAGCAGTGTCTCAAGGAGAGCACCACAAATCTGGAGGAAGAACTTGTTACCAAGGAACTAAGGAAAGCCTCAGAGGTCTGCCGATGGTCAGCCTGGGGAACAGAATGGACTTGCCACATTGGCCCACTGCCCCTCACGGGGGAACTCTGCCTGTGACCCGGTCACAGTAGGATGGACCAAGAGTGGACTCTGCCTCAGGCTAGGGCAACCATGCCTCTGCCTACCCCCCATGACGCTGAGGTTGGGACACAAACTAGATTAGACCAAGTAATTGCTGGAATTGCCAGGTCTGTTAGGCCTGGGGATGGCAGCCAGGCTGTGTCACAGACATGTGGGAAGCTCATGTGGAATGTGACGCTGGAAGGGAGACACTCAGCAAGAAAAAAACAAGAGACAAGAGAGTAGCTGATGGCCTCCAAATCCCACGGGGCTGGTCTTCCCAAACTGTGGGCCGAGCACAGCACCGGGCCCCATCTCAGAACCTGTCCGTATGTCACTTGTACCAAACCCATTTAACAGAGGAGGGAACTAAAGCTTGTAGAGGTTCCGGGGCTGCCTGAGGTCACACTGCTCGGAAGTAGTAGAGCTGGGATTCAAATCCAGCCTAGGGAACCAACACTGTGCTATGTGGCCTGCTGCTCCCATGAGACCCCCCTCTCTCTTTCCCACAGGCCTTCTTAGTACCTCCGCCACATAGAGTACACTTCTGCTCTTTGGAAGCCCACCTTCCCTGGCACAGCAGTTTAGGCTCAGAGAAAAAAATGCAGGAACAGGGGACAGGGGAAGGAGAGTCTAAATGAAACCCAGGTGCTCACAGTGACCCTTAACTCATAAGGACTTCGTGTTTCCTTTTTGTCTAGAATAGGGGTTCTCTACTGAGAGGGAGGCATTTGGAAATACCAGGGAGCATTCTGGTAGTCACAGCAATGCTGCGACACATCTTCTAAGCCATAGGACAGCCGCTTACAGCCACAATGTCAGGGACCCAAATATCCAGAGTGCCAAGGCTGTGGAGCTCTCATCCAGAAAACCTGTAACTTGGGGACCACGGCCTCTGCCACTCTCCCCAACTCCCTCTGCTTCTCCTCTCCGCCTTCCCTCATATCCCCCAGACCCCCTGTAGCAACAGGAGAGCAAGTCCCTGGCTCTGCAGGAGGATAGAGACCGCTTCCCCAGGCCAGGACACGCTGCTCCCCCCCACAGGCAGCAGCTCATGGCCCCACACTCGGCTCTTACTCAACTTCGCATTTTTTAGGTCCAGTTCATAAGTCAGATGTTGACATGTCGGGCTCTCAGGCAAGTAAACAAGAACCATCTCTTCCAAGAGGAAGGCCACGTACTTAGTTTTCATTTTCTCAAGCTGCTATGACCTTCCCATGTGTAAGGCACCAAAGTAGGTCGTGCGGGGCCTAAAACAAAATGAACCCTGCTCCCAAAGAGCCAGTAACTGCAGGAGACAGACCAGGAGCACATGTCACTCTGCTTCAAAGCCATACGTGGTCAGCACCAAAAGAGAGGTCCCGATATTTCAAGTGCTGCACCGTCTTGCAGGAGAGAGCTGGAGGCGGCTGGTGCATTCAGGGAATGGTATTTGCGCTGAGCCTCAAAGGATGAACAGCATTTCAAGAAGAAGAGAGTGGGAGCAGGGGGTGAGGGTGAAGGGAGGGTGCTCCCGGGGGCAGAGGACTTCACAGACAGAGGAACAGCAGGAATGGGAACAGGCAGCCCCAGGCTGTCTCTGGAAGAAGTGCAAAGGGTTTGGGTGACATTGTGTCGGGTTTGTGGAAGCTGGACGTGATTAGTGTGCTGATGGTGACATCTGGCTAGGGACAAGTTGGGGCCCTAGTGCAGATTGTAAGTATGCCATACAAACAGGGCCAATTTCAACCACCTAGCACTGTACTGTGTAAGATGTGCCATTTTAAAAATAAATCCAGTTCAGAAGCACAGTCCCATCATACAGGTGAGGCTGGGGCAGCCGAAGAGGAAAGCAGAACTTTGGTGGGAGCTTCTTATAGAGAACAGGAGCCCAAGTCTCCCCAGCCCAAGTACAGCTGGGGGCGAGCTTCCCACCTCCCCACCCTTGGCCCCCAGGGCCTGCCTGTGCATCCTCTGCAAGCAGGGGGGCCCAAAAAGCATGAGTTAGCCAGTGAGGCTCAGGCCAAAACCACAGCTGCCAAAAACCCAAACAGGCTCATTTAACCTTCTAGCCTCAGCATTTTACTTACTTTCCTAAAACTAATTAACCCATTGCTGGAGTTAAAGATAGTTTCTCCATCTCTGCACTCATGATTGCTTTCTATACGACAAATTATATAGTGCAGGCACTGCAGACTGGGCTCCTGAAGGCTTTTGATAGTCTGTTTACTTCAAAACTTACCAGACAAAGCATGGAGGCCGGGGCCTGGCAACAAATGTGCACTGTGGCGTTGCGATATAACTAACACAGGAAGCACAGACCCTAGAATTACCTGTCAGATTTACACCTGGTGGATATGGGGGCATTGCAGCATCAGAGGGGGACTTAAGGGGGTGCAGCAGACTGTGTCTTCATTATACATGACAAGAGGACTTCTGAGTCTTCTCTGAGAGTCATGCTTTTAACATCCCACTTCGGGAATCGATAGTATCATTTTTTTTTTAGTTTGACTAAGAGCTGCAGGTGGGAAGGAGGCGGGTGGGGGGGCAGCTCCTTTTGCAGCCATTGACCTTCTTCCAGGAACATTTAGGAGGGGTGTATGGGAAGCAGGCTCCAGATATGGAAGAAAAGGCTTCAGTCACTGTGCTAATTGTTCTCTCTTGTTTTTTTGATAACTGATGTCTAAGTATCTAAAAATAACAGTGACACAGGCGGACCTGTCCTGACAGCTGGGGGAAGATGGTCCCAAATGAACCTGGATGTTGAATGCCACTGAGCACAGACTATGGCAAAAGGAGATCGGAAATGAGAAGGTTTTCTTAGGTCCAAGAAATAACCTTTTGCGGTTGGGCGCCCATAGCTCAATGGTTAGAGTGCCAACCCTGTGCTCCAGGGGTTGGGAGCTCGAACCCAGCCAGGGTCTACTAACCAAAATAAATAAACAAAAAAACCCTTTCCCACACAAAATGCAGACAAATAGTTCCTATCTATTCCAACAGTCAAATCTCATCTAGTGCTTCAAACAACAGACAATAATTACAAACAAACAAAATCTTGTCCTTACTGAGATGTTCGGGAAACCTGACAGACTGGATGGAAAGACACAATCCTGAGTGGAATTGTGAGCCCTGGATGCATCTGGCAGGCATGAATCAACAACAGTACCCAGTGGCTTTCAAAAGCCCAAGAGCTGCCAGCTTTGCAAAGGGCAGGCTGAGGCTCTGCACCCACCAGTTAGGCAAACACAAGCCACAAACAGAACCGTGCTGAATCCTGCGTGCCTGACAGGGACGCAGGGAAATTAAAGTGTACATACCTGATACTCAGGGATGGACCTCACTGCTTCCACGACCGCCAGAGCCATCAGATGCTGGACAAACGGAATCCTCTGACCAAGCTGGGATCTCAGTGGGATGGAGATGAGCAGAGTGGAAATAGCGCACCCCACGGGGCTCAGCCACGCATTCCTTCCCCGCCCTGCAACACAGGCCCCATTGGAAACACGCTACCGTTGCTGCATGGATAGACACAGACACACAGACACCAGGGCCACGCACCGAAGAGCTGCCCCACTTAAACAAGCTGGGACTTAGTAAGACACTTGAGTATTCTGAGGTTAACTCAGTAAAAGACAAGCTTTCTAAAATCTGAAGCTCTGCTGCTGAAAAGTTTCTGAAAATTAGCATAATGTACTGTTTCTGGGAGCGTATCGTTTACACTTTGATGGTTCACAATCCTACAGTGTCTGAACATGACTATAAATTTAATTCTTAACAGATGGTTGTGAAGGCAGAAGCAGAGACACTGGGAACCCAGGCGACTCTACACTCACCCACAAGAGGTCCCAGGACTACTTTCTAGAGGGCTCTCTACCTTCGTGAGGGTCGCACAGCCCAGCAAACATGCTAAAACCCACAGAGCCGCTGCTGAAGGGAGGAACTGCACGGCTGAGCACGGCATCTCACTAAAGCTTCCCAAAGAGGGATCTGCAGTATTAACTCTGCACTGTGACTTTTCTTAACGCTGAAGTCCAGGAAGTAAAATAATCAAAATGAGAGGGAGAGTGAATCAAAGTTATTCTACACGGTCTTTTTATTAGTCTGCATATGGAGACACACAGCTTTTGAGAAAATGAATTCTTTTTCCTTTTGAGGTATATTCAAAAGACATGTTTAAGAGAAAGAAGAGGGGAATAGTAGACTCTTTATTTCTTTGCTTCTTCTGAGAAAGTCATAAGAGCCTTGAGGACTTAAAGCATATTGGGGCAGCCTGGCGCCGGCTGGGGAGGGGCTGGCAGGGAACCCGTGCAGGGCCAGACCCAGGTGGATCCAGGACCAGTAAGTGGTGTGAGCCCTGAGCTGCGCCCTGGTCCCCTGTGGTCACTCTGTGAGTGGGCACTAATGGAGAGCCCACTGTATACATACAAATTCCATGGCCAGCTGGGGTGGGGGCCTGACACGTGCCTGGCCCCTCCCTGTGACCTTGAGCAGAGACACAGAAGCTACCGTACACAGACCCTTCGGGAAAATAAATGCTCTAGATTCCCAAACTGTGGCGCCCAGAATTTACAAGATGTAGGTAATCAAATGACAAAGCAAATGTCACTTGATTAATAAAACATCACAATTTGAAAGAATGCTTCAATTCTACAAAGGCGAAATCTTCCTCTGTTCTAGGCAGTTATGAAAACAGAAACAACTGCTGACCCTCGAGACAAATTGATGGTCAGCCCACGCAATTTACAGGCTGTCTGGCCACAGGAGTCGCAGACTATAGAAAAGAAAAGGAACAGGAATGGCAGCAAAAGACGGCTCACCTTTGCCCTGCGTCTGCCGGCCCGCGATGGCTATTAATCCCGTTTCCTGCGGCATCTCAAACATCAACCTGCAAGTGGTGGGAAAGACCAGTCAGCCAGAACAGAAGCAATAGCTCAGGCAGAGAAAGACAGCACCTGCACCCATCTGTGAACGTGCCACCAAGCCAGGGCTGATTCAGGTCCTTGAGATCTGTAGGGAAGCAAAGCCAGGAGGGGCATCACCCTCCCCACTCTGCTCTGTAGTGAGAGTGAAAAGGGCTGAAAAACCACCATTTAGTATCAAAAACGCGCATGGGGGAAGGGCATGGGCACCGGCCTGAGCTGATATTCAGTTTAGGTTAGATTACATTTCTTTTTTTTTTTTTTTTTCTTTGAGACAGAGCCTCAAGCTGTCCCCCTGGGCAGAGTGCCGTGGCATTACAGCTCACAGCAACCTCCAACTCCTGGGCTCAAGCGAGTCTCCTGCCTCAGCCTCCCAAGTAGCTGGGACCACAGGCGCCCGCCACAACGCCCGGCTATTTTTTTGGTTGCAGCCGTCATTGTTGTTTGGCGGGTCCGGGCTGGGGATTCGAACCTGCCACCTTAGGTGTACGTGGCTGGCGCCTTAGCCGGTTGAGCTATAGGTGCCGAGCCGGTTAGATTACATTTCATCAGAACGTCCTTTCAAACACTCTCTTTCCCTACCCCTCCGTGTGTACCTTCTTCAAGTGACAACTAGCAATTCCTGACATTTGTTTCTACTTACGGGGCATTTCTGTTTGAACGCTAGAACACAATTATAACAGAAGTTTCTGATTATTCGGAAAACCGATATGGTGCCAATAAAGCCATTTAAAAGATACACTATCCCCTGAGAACTAATTATGATTTAACTATAGTAAATAAATCTACACCTTCTGAGAACTCAAGAGAACCTTGGATCATTTTAGCCTTCAGTTCTGCTCTTAAAATGGTGCCATTTAAAAGAAAACAAACTTCCTTTTGGGGGGACAGGTAGAAAAGTGCCCTATGTTGCCCCCTAAATGAGTCAGCATTCATGCTTTTCAAAAAAGGGAAGGGGGAAAAAGAAACACACCGATGCCCCGTTCTGAGGGCCTCCTCCCAGCTGCGTCCTGCGTCTGAAGCCCGTATGAGGACAGGGTTCTCCGCACTCCCCAGCTGCTGGCCAGGTCCTGAGCAGACACATCCGTGCTGTGCCCGCTGTCAGTGCAGCTGTGAGGGCCTCTGAGACAGTTTTCTTTTGAGAGAGAGGAGCAGCAGGGGCAGGGGTGAGGAAGAGATGGTATTTTGTATTAACATAAAATTTCCAAAAATAAGTCTCCAGAGATCCACAGTGCCCCTGCTGAGGGGAAAGGGGCTCTGAGAGGCTCACCCTCCGCCCCTCTCGGCTAAAGGGGTTGTTTGGAACTCTGCAAATCTCTGGAACTCAGCAAAAGGAAAATACTTAAAAGCAGAGAAAAACAACACACAGTGTTCCCCTATGCACCGATGACATGCAGGGCTCTGCTGCGGTCCCCATTAGACAAGAGAGGCCCAGAAGACCCTCCCTGTGTTAAGAAGACTGGGGGCTGCATGGGGCAGGGGCTCAGCTGGGCGGACATCTGTCCTTCCACACAGCGGCTGGAGCAGGCCCAGGGTGCCCTCGGTGAGCACCAGGCCCACTTCCATCTCACATGAAATACGGCTTCAGAAGTATTTCTCTTGGACACCATGAATAACTCATTGAGCGTGAATGCGCCTATACACCGCCGGGCTCCAAGAATAAAGCGTCCTTTTCTTGTGTTGGGCCGACAGAAAATCCTAAGAGGGAGTCTTTGTCTATGCAGGGAGTTAACATTGTCTTCCGGGAGCCTCTGCTTTCTAGAAGGTCCTGGCAACCCTTTACCTGGGGTCCAAAGGCCCAAGGCTCTGGAAGGGGAATTAGGCGGGGTGAGCGGGTGCCTTAGCACACTGTGAGCAGACTGCAGAGGCTCTGTAATATACAGGCAATCTGGGATGTTCTTTAAACATGTAGACGGTAGACAGTCATACGCCACAGCCAGCGATGTGACAGTGGGGGGGGGGGAGCGCGGCACGCAGGAAAAAGCTTGGTTCAGAAACCAAACACAGGCTTCTAGAACAAAGAGAAATGATTAAGGGAACATATGCACTAAACTGCTGGAGGTTTGGCAGCAGTTAACAGGGCATATTAATGAGAAGAGGGAGTCTGTGCTGAAGGCCAAGGGGAAATTCTGCAAGGAGGGAGACGACAGGGGAAGGAGCTAATGCTCCGATGGAGACAACTGGAGGCCGCCAGATTTATTTGCACTATCTCAGATAACTCTAGGGGCCAGACCACGGGGCCCACAGTCAACAAAGAAGCGTTCATAAACTTCGTAAACTGTACATTTCTGAAAATGAAGCTGCTTGTGTTTGCTTTAGCAGGAAAGAGACCATAAATGCATTTCATTTGTCAACGATGTCCTTACAACAGAGGGGGAGCAGGGTTGCCTACCGATTACCTCCCGGCCTCTGCGTGTTTTCTTTCCTTGTTGGCAGAGGCTGTGTGGAGTGGAAGGTTTCCGTGACTGGCAGCCGAGCGCACATTTAACATCAGCCGGGCACCATTAACAATCTGTCTCATCTCCCTCTTTCTTTTCTAGGAGCTCTACACGGTTGGAACACAAACACGTGTAGCTTTTGTCTCCCGTTTTTCTGTTTACGCTGTATTGCAAGCGTGTCTTCCAGGTTGCTACACAGTCTTTGTAACTATCATTTTTGGTTATTCTGTGGACTTAATAACTTACTTAGCTGGTCTCCTATTGAACAGTTATTTCCAGATTTCTACTTTTATGTCACTGTGGTGAATGTGGACTGTTCATTTCCTTAGGTTTGGATCCGATCCCCTAAGTGGACTGACTGAGTCAGAATTTAAAATTTTGTCTGTTCAGATTTTTCACTAAAACTGTTCTTTAATACGATTGGTTCTCTTTCAATTTAGAATTTATTTTGAATTTTTTAAAATGTTTCATAGTAGATATATTTATAATTAAACTATTCATCATTTCTAAGAATAAGACCAAAAATCTCCTCGAAAAATAACAACCAATAATAGTTATCTCTAGCACCTATTTTATGATAAATAATGAGCAAGAGACTATTTGATAGTAACTAGTGAGCAGAAATTCTTCAAATTAGTTTGTTCATATGCAAAGACAGCCTTAAAAACGTTATGCTTTCTGAGTCAGGGACTATACTTCCACCGAACTGAACCCCAAGGAGTATTCAGACAGAAACAAAATACAGGGTAATTCTGGGGCGAACTAGTCACCACAGCATCACTAATACAGTATGAAAAATCAGAAACAATCCAAATAGTTTATAATTGAGAAATTTTTTAAAAAATGACAGTGTCCCCACATGAAAGACTATCAGACAAGCCATCTGCCGAAGTGGGAAAATGCTCCACTCTTAGGCGACTTAAGGAGGATACAAAATCCTGTGTAGAGCATAATTCCAATAATGTTTAAAGTATACTTTTAAAAACAGTTAGGAAATGAACCAGAACATTAGCTGTGGTTATCTCAGGGAGCAGAATTATTGGGAAAATATAGAAAAGTACAAAGTAGAAAATAAATCACCCACATTAAGTCTCTCTTCTCATTAAAAGCTTCCAAGATTTTTTTCTCCTTAAAAAAAAAAAAGACACATACATTATGCTTTTATAAAATATGTTTCTGGTGACTGAAAAAGTTTTATTTTGGAGCTATTAAAATAACGTTGTAGATGTATACTTATGAACATTCTTATTATGGTGATAAGTTTTAAAAAAGAAAGATTTAAAAACAGTATCCCAGTATGATTCCCTTTAGTAAAGAGTATATTTACAAAAGAATGTAGGTCACATATAAACAGTGGTTATCCCAGGAGGGTGAAGGTAGAATCATGGGACCATTTTAATTCCTTTATGCTGCTCTATGCAATCTCTGGGTGGTAAGATTTTGAGTGATTTTTATTTCCCTTTTCATACTTTTCTGAAATTTCCAGTGTTTCTATAATTGGACCATACTTATACATATTATAATTAGGAAAATGATATTAAGAAAAGATTTATCTAAACCCCACTTTTCTTTTCAGTAAATTAAGCCTACACCCGCTAGCTCACTAGTGGTTAAACTGTCTATCTGGAAAGATCACAGATCCGCACCGTGAGGGCTTTCCAGGCAGAGGATGCATCACCCCAGGCCAGGCCGGTCTAGGGACAGCTGGCTTCTGGAAGCCGTGGTGTGCCTTCAGCTGTGCCTCCCTTTCTTGAAGTGATGTTATGGAGTCTCTGGAAGAAGGACCTCCTACCCAAATAAGTCCTGGGCATCACGCTCCCAGGCAGGGCAACCCGGGGGAGGCACAGGGCTGCTGCAGCACCAGAGCCTCCATCCAGGGCAGGGCAGTTTCATCACCTCGTGGTTCTTCCCAGTGCAGGGAGGGTGGCCTTCCCGTGGTCTTCTTTTCCCCCCAATTTTCTCAGTTAAGACTCCCTCTTCCTATCTTTGAGAGGGACATCTGTTCTCAGGCATTCCCTGGAGCTTCCCATATGTGAAAAAGAAAAGGAATAGGCGGGCGGGGGGGGGGGGGCAGGCAGTCACACCCTGAAGGTTCTTTGCTCACTCCTGACTTTTACAAACTCTCCTGGAAGGTGACTTCTCACTGCTCCTAACCCTGCCGCTTCTGTGCAGCTCAAAGGAGACAGCAAAGCACTTCCTCTCAGAACTGCTTGTTTAAATGTATTACATTGTGAAAACCAACCATTACATCTGGGTAGCCCTTTTAAAAATCTTAAAAGCTAAAATATCAAGATATTTTACCTTTTAAAAAATGTTGGACTTTGACAGTACAATTGATTTCTTTTAAAAGCTTCCTTTCTATTCAGGAATGCACAGGACTGATTTTTGAAAGAAAAGGAATAGCTGTTTCTGCTAAAAACACCGGGGCCTGTGGGAGAGGGCTGCACTTGCAAGGCAGTGACGTCTAGGGCAGAACTGGCCCAGCTTCTGCCTGGCGGCTTCTGAACCGGCCACGGGGTGTGGAGGCACAACGCTGAGTTGATGTCCCTAGGACACTGCAGGGTCCTACACGGGCAGCTAAGGAAAGGTTCCCAAGGAACTTCAGAGAATCAGACACAGCCAGACTCAATCCTCAGGCTGATAAGAACCACCCCAGAGGATTCCACCTCTGTAAATCTCTCCAGTCACCTACACAATGGGAGGTTTTGTGCAGTTTTGGTAAAAATGAATTATGAAGGAATACACAAAGTTGTCTTTGTCCTGTAGATCCTAGAAGTTCTTGCTGCCAGAAGACAAGAACAGCCTACCCTTACTCCCCTCCTGGGGATAGGAGGGTGGTGAGGGAGGGGAGGGAAGGAAAGGAACCATGGGGAAACTAGTGTTTTAGGCGTCTTCAAACAGTGTAAAGATAAAGCCTCTCTCCTCCGCCCAACTCTTAGTATCTCCCACCCACATGCACACCAAGATGATGTCTACCTGGGCTAAAAAACCTTTGACTGATACCAGCAACCGGAGACACAAAATCTTCACTGAACCCACTTAGCACAGCTACGAAAGGTTGGCTGAATGAGCTCTCTGGCTGCCTTTCTCTGGTTACTGCTCACAGTTAGTACTGGTCAGTGCTGCACACAGGGAGGGAGGCAACAGTTTCATTGATGTATCCTCCCATTACAATGGATTTACGTAAAGATGTGCTTCATCAACGCAGCCTCCTGGTAATGCTTCAGATCACATCCTCTTCCTCCCTCGGTGTATAACAGCTCGAGTTACGTTATATGTATAACAGCTCGAGTATTCCATTTGAGGCCACATGGTGTGAGGTGTTCAGGCCAGAGCCATCACAACCCTCCCATTGGAGTTCCCTGGAAGCCAAGTGATGCTTATGGGTCAGGTCCTCTGTTACAGACACCTGCTTAACTTCCATACCTCCATTCACAGGTTTCTGGCTAATTTTCCTCATCTCCATCATCAAAATAACATCCACACTGTGGCCAAATCCTTTCACTGTTCAGAGGAAGGTGTCCTGCAGATCCAGCTCTCAGATGAAGGCACTTGTCTAGTAAATGGAGCACTCACTGATGGCGGCTGTATTACTCAATCAAGATGAAAGCAAGCCACTGTTCCTGTTTCCTAGCCTGTCATAAAGACTGGATGTCTGGGTGTCAACCACCAACTGTCTTACACTGGTGCCACTGCAGAATTCACAAAGGACAAGGAAGCTTGTACAGCCTGAAAGTTACAACATCCACATATGTGGCCATCCTTCAACATCAGTCCTGACTATCAGATCCTCACCTTCTGACAGCAAGCCCCCACTGACCACCACACCCCAGCACTCAGACTCTCCACCATGAGTTTCCAGATCTTAGAATCATCTCAACTAACCTTTCAGGCTGATCAGATTTCTAAGTAAGGCCTGTCATCTTCACCGGGGTGTGGAGGAGCACCTGGTGGACAGTGTCCACAAGCCACCACCATGAGTCATCTACCCCTACAGAGGGCCCGCTTTTGACAAATGCTGCTGCTACTTCAGAAGATGGACAGGGCCTCATTCTGAGCACATGGGAAGCAAGCATCTGGGTACCATCGTCCTGCAGGTACCAGGTGGATGTTTCAACTGGTCACCTGGAATTGATGATGATTCTCTGCACTATGAGTGGTGCTTTAAGTGCACTTTTTCATTCAATCCTTCCAAATCTGAGAAGTCAACCTCCCTTCACAGATGAAAGGATAGACTCTTAGAAAAGCAGACCTGCTTCTGCAAGGCCACCCTGCCAGAAGATTAGCAAGTCAAACCAAGTTTTGGTTGGTTCTAAGGTCTATGCTATTTTTTTTCTTTTTAATCTTTTACTTTTAAATAATATAAGACTTCTACAAAAGTTGCAAGAAGAATACAACAACCGTATATACACCCTTCACACAGCACCCAGTTTCCCAAATGTTAGCTTTTTCCCACTCAGGCTTTCCCCTTCTGTCTTTTCATCATTTTTTCTGAACCACTTGAAAGGTGGTTACAGCCCTAATGTCACTTTATGCCTAAATATTTCCAAGGATCCTTTCCCAAACTCCAAGGTATCACCTCACGTAATCACAGCATAATTATCAAAATCAGCAACTTAACATTGATACAACACTATTATCTAGTCCACGGGTCAGCAAACTGTATGCAAAAGATTTTTATGCCTAAAAATATTTTAGGCTGTGCATCCACGTCAGTCTGTGTTGCAACCTCTCACTCCTGCTGTCTCAGGGCAAAAGCAGCCATGCCTGTGTGCCAACACTACTTTATTTGAGGACACAAGAATTTCCTTTTTTTTTTTTTCCAGAAACAAGGACTCTGTCACTCAAGCTGGAGTACAGTGATGTAATGATAGTTCTCTAACATAGCCTCTAACTCCTGGGCTCACGTAACAGACACGAAATTCGAGTTACATAACCTGTTCATGTCTCACAATATACTTTTTTTTTTAATAGAGCAGCTTTAGGTTTACAGAAAAATCATGCGGAGAGTTCCCATATGCCCCCTCCCCTCAATACTCTGCCCATCATGAACACCTTGCCTTGGTGTGCTATACTGGTTACAATTCCTGAGCCAGTACTGATACATTATTACTAACTAGAGTTCAGGGCTTACTTTTGCATTGTACATGTTACAGGTTCTGAAAAACACACAACATCCTAGACTCACCATCACAGAGAACTTTCACTGCCCTAAAAATGCCCAGTGCTCCACTTACTGGTCCCTCTCTCCCTCTCCCTGAACCCATGGCAACCACTGATGTTTTGACCATCTCTATAGTTTTGCATTTTCCAGAATGCCATACGTTCTATTTTTTAAAAACATTTTCTGGGCAGTTAAAGATGTAAAAAAAAAAAAAAAAAATTATTGCCTGTCAAATGGCACAACATCTGGCAGCAAGTCAGATGTGGCCCAAGGGCCACAGTCTGCCAGCCCCTGACAGAATGTATAATAATGTTCTTCAGAGCGAAACATAGTCTTCTTTCCAGCCTAGGATCTAATGCACAACGTCCTGTCTGCTTGGTGTCCTTTACTCACATTCAGTTCCTCTGCCTTTATGATCTCTAGCCATTTTTTTTGAAGAACAGGGGAAGTTACTTTGTAAAATGTCATTCAGTTTGATTATCTGATACCCTCTTGTGACTGGACTCTGTTTTGAATTTTTTTTTGAGACAGAGTTTCACTATGCCACCCTTGGTAGAGTGCTGTGATATCACAGCTCACAGCAACCTCAAACTCTTAGGCTTAAGCGATTCTTTTGCCTCAGCCTTCTGAGTAGCTGGGACTACAGGTGCCTGCTACAACATCTGGCTATTTTTTTGTTGCAGTTGTCATTGTTGTTTAGCAGGCCCAGGCCAGGTTCAAACCCGCCAGCCTCTGTGTATGTGGCCAGCACCCTAACCACTGAACTATGAGTGCCGAGCCATGTTTTGAATTTTTAGCAGGAATACACAGAAGCAATATTGAATCCTTTTGGTGTGTGACTCAGGAGGACATGGTGTGGGCTTGACCCAGTACTGGTGACGTTATCTGCTCACTGGTTGGGTGCCATACACCACGTTCTCCCACTGGGTTTCCTCTGTAACTAAAAAGCGCTGTGGGGAGATAAATGTCTTTCATACACTTTAACCTACTAGTTCTGGCATCCGTGGATAATTCTTGCTTGAATCAATTATTTCTTTGGTGGTGGCCAAACAGCATTTCTTTTGATTCCACTATTTCCTCTCTATTTACTTGCTGGGATTCTACTGCGAGGAAAAGCTTTTTCTTCCCTCCCTACTTATCTATTTTATGTATTTATATTAGCACGGAATTGCAGAGTCTTACTTTTTTTAATTCAGTAGATCACACACTTCCTGTCATTATTCATTCAGACACTCCACCTGCCCCAGAGTTGGCCCGTGGGGGCTCCTCGGCTCCTCCAGGCTCACTTGAGCTTTCTCAGCCCCGGCCGTGGAACCAGCTGTGTCTCTAAAGAGCTCTGGTTCCTTTTAGTGAGAAACAGTAACCGGGCGTTGTGGCAGGTGCCTACAGTCCCATCTACTTGGGAGGCTGAGGCAGGAGAATCGCTTAAGCCCACGAGTTGGAGGTTGCTATGAACTGTGACGCCACGGCACGCTACTGAGGGGGACAAAGTGAGACTCTGTCTCGAAAAATAAATAAATAAAACAAACCTGGTGCTAAGAAAGAGCTAGAAAAGATGTGTACATGTGTCTATGGTGTTTATACAAATTAGGGTCACCCCTCAGTGTCCATGGGGGATTAATTCCAAGAACCCCCCATACCAAAATCCACACACATTCAAGTCCCGAGGTCAGTCCTGTGGAACCTGCATATACAGAAAGTCAGCCCTCCATGTGTCCAGGGTTCACATCCCTAGAATATTTCACTTTGGTCAAAAAATTTGACCCTTGCTATTCAAACCTGTGTGGTTCAAGGGTCAACTATACTTTCTAACTATCCATCCATCTATGGATCAATCTTAAAAACCATGAGTTCATTGAAAACTCTAATTCCAATCTAATACCACAAGGCTCATTCTAACCCTCCCACCCCCCCAGTCATATTCATAAATTCTTTCTCCGACAGTGAGAAGTATGGCTTCCATTATTAACAATATATTGACTTATTTGCTCAATGCTGTAATACATGGAAAGTTGTTGGAGAAGTGCTGATCCACCCTACTGTGAAAAGCACACTTAGGGGGTTCAGAGTATGTTTGCACCTTTAGCCTGAGGGTACATAAACAAGTATTGTGTTTAAAATTTCCCTGGGTTTGTATTTTCCCCCCTTTAATGCGGTCATCTGAAAAGAGCTTAGGTTTAACTGTACTTCTGTATTCCATTTTAGCTACCCACCACCCTTGTTTCTTTCCTCTTTTTTTAATTTGTGGGTCCCAGAGTAGAACTGTCCAGGTAAGTACGCTCTGAGGAGTGACATGCTTGGCCCTTCCCTTGGTCTTGGTCTTCCCCACCACCTCCCAGGTAAGTACGCTCTGAGAAGTGACACGCTCGGCCCTTCTCCCTCAGTCTTCCCCATCACCTCCCTTCTGTAAATCACAAATCAAACTCTCATTCGTTTCTGGGTTATGCTTCCTGTGCTTATTTTTGCACAAATGAACAGATATGTGTTTATTTTTGCATATTTTCTTATTTCCCTTTCTTCCTTACAGAAAGTTAGTATTCTGTAAACACTTCTGCCTTTTTACCTTTCTCTGGTTACTACAACCTGGAAGTGCTGCCTAAGTTCACAGAGCTCACCCTCATGTTTTCCCAAAGCTGAAGGGTGTCTTTTTTTATTTTTTTTTTTTTTTTGAGTCAGAGCCTCAAGCTGTCCCCCCTGGGTAGAGTGCTGTGGCATCACAGCTCACAGCAACCTCCAACTCCTGGGCTCAAGTGAGTCTCCTGCCTCAGACTCTCAAGTAGCTGGGATCACAGGCGCCCACCACAACACCCGGCTATTTTTTGGTTGCAGCCGTCGTTGTTTGGCAGGCCCGGGCTGGATTCGAACCTGCCACCTTAGGTGTATGTGGCTGGCACCTTAGGCACTTGTGCCACAGGCGCCAAGCCAGCTGAAGGGTGTCTTTTGAGTGGATGCAGCACTCTCTTGTATAGAGGCATTTAGGCTCCCAAAATGTCAGTGAAATGAATACCCTCAGTCACTTGTGTTTTTGTATTTCTGGAGGTGTGTCCTCAGGGTAAGTTGCTAGAGGAGGGATGTGGGGGCAGGTAAATGCACAGGTAGCTTTGCCAAATACTGCCAGACGCTCTGCCCGCACGACTGCGTCAGCCACGTGCACGACCCGTGCTTCCCCACGACCTCACCGTGGACTGCAGTGTGCACACCTGTGTTCACCTGACAGTGCGTCTTTTGTTTACTTTTAAGAGTTCTTTCTATATCAGGGTTAATAGTATCTTATCTATGATACCTTTTGCAAACTTTTGCTCAGTTTGTCATCTGTCTTTTGGTTTTGCCTGTGGTGTTGTTTTCTGCCATGCAAACGTTCTTAATTTTTAAATTTTTATGCAGTCAAATATGCAATCTTTTCTTTCATTGTCTCTTGCTTTCCTAGAGAGCCTTTCCTAGAGAGCCTTTCCCTATGCCCAGGTTACACAGGAATTTATCCATTTGTTTCTAGTATTTAAAAGTATATTTTAAAAATTTAGATTCCTGATCCACTTAAGAGTTTATTCTTATGTATGATGAAAGGTATAGGCCTGATTTTATCTTTTTCTCCAAATGTCTGCCAAATTGTCCCAGGACCGTTTGTTAAAAAGTCTACCCTTTGCTCTAGATATTTGAAATCCCGTTTTTATTATATTCTAAATTTCTGTATATACTCAGGTCTGTTTCTGGACTTTCTATTCCTTTCTGTTGGTCTGCCCATTTATTCATGTACCAAATATCACTGTTTTAATTATAGTCTTTAAACCATATTTTAAAATCTAGCAAGACTAGTACCCCTCTTCTTTTTCATTGTTTCCCTGGTTATATTTGCATGTTTACCTTTTCTGATGAACTTCAGCATCTACTTATCCAAACCCATTGAAATAAAAAACTGGGCTCGGCGCCTATAGCTCAACCGGCTAAGGCGCCAGCCACGTACACCTAAGGTGGCGGGTTCGAATCCCCAGCCCGGACCCGCCAAACAACAATGACGGCTGCAACCAAAAAATAGCCGGGTGTTGTGGCGGGCGCCTGTGGTCCCAGCTACTTGGGAGGCGGAGGCAGGAGACTCGCTTGAGCCCAGGAGTTGGAGGTTGCTGTGAGCTATAATGCCACGGCACTCTACCCAGGGGGACAGCTTGAGGCTCTGACTAAAAAAAAAAAAAAAAAAAAAAGAAATAAAAAACTGATGGTAGTTTTAGGACAAGCGCATTAAATTTATAAATTAACTTAGGGAGAACTGACATCTTTGTGACGTTGAGTTGTCCTATGTATGAGCAAGGGATGTCTTATATTTGCTCAAATATTATTATTCAAATATACTTTTGTCTTTCAGACATGCTTTTTTTTTTTTTTTTTGAGACAGAGTCTCAAGCTGTCACCAGGGGTAGAGTGCTGTGGCGTCACAGCTTACAGCAAACCTTCAACTCTTGGGCTCAAGCGATCCTCTTGCCTCAGATTTTCTATTTTTAGTAAAGATGGGGTCTTGCTTTTGCTCAGGCTAGTCTTAAACTCATGAGCTCAAGCAATCCACCCACCTTGGCCTCCCAGAGTGCTGGGATTACAGGCGTGAGCCACTGTGCCTGGCCGACTTCAGAGGTGCTTTAAAGTGATCTCACATACACTGTGCATATTTCATATTAAGTGCATTTTACCTTATCTACTGCTATTATAAATGTATAACATGATACCTTTTAACTCGTTTTTTTGTTCGTGTGTATATAAAGAGGGTTGATTTCTGTACATTAATTTTACATGCTATTTCTTTTGTTTTTCCTTTTTTTTCCCTTACATCTTATTTCCTTACTGAATTCTATATTGCTTGAATTAGAGAAGGATTCTCTAATGTTTCCTCTGTATGCTATCATTTTATCTGCAAATAGAGAGTTTTCTTTTCCAATCATGCCCTTAATTGACTTCTCTTTCCTATTGGGATTGGCTAACACTTTAAGCACAATGTCAAGCACAGGTGGAGACAGTGGGCAGCCTAGCCACGTTTCTGTTCTTAATGGAAAAGCTTTTATTTTCACTACTAAGTAAGATGTTATCTATGGGACTCACACACACGCAAAAATTAATAAAGTATCCATTAATTCTTATTTTTGGAATGTTTTTATCAGGACAGGGTATTGAATTTTACAGTGTTTTGCCAGAATCTGTGGAAATAATCATATGCTTTTTCTTCTTTGAACTATTAACATATGAATGAATGTCTATTACTATATTAAGTTATCTTTTTCTAATATTGAACCAACCTTGCATTCCTTAAAAAAAGGCACATCTGGCCATGCTGTTACTGTTTTCTTAATATAACATTAGATTCTATTTGTATTTATCTAGTATTTCTGTATGTCCATTAGTGATACTGGCCTACATTTTTTACACTCTCTTTAACAGATTCAAGTATCAATATTATTCACTTCATTAAAAAGAGTTTGGAAGTCTCCCTTTGTTTCCATGAGCCCATCCTCTTTCTACTGAAATACTGCTTCCCAGGAAGACTAAAAATAAATTCTGGCCAATGATCCTGAAGGACAATTCCAAAGGATGCTGTTGTGATTTCTTCTTGAAATGGCTTTAAGACTATCTGCAGATCTGTGAGTTATTTATTTGCAACATATGCAAAGCGAGACAATGGGTCCAAACTAATGTGGACTTCATTTAAGGACTTATATGAGAAGCTCAACGAAGGAGTCACCTTCATGCCCTAGGTACATAGGATGGATGCCTGACTTTCTCAAGGTCTGGTGGAGATCAGCCCAGAACATCTCGGTCTCTGGATATTCCACAAAGTGGAGGGGCCGGGGAGGGGGATGATGCTCAGTCACAAAGGAAAACACTTCAAGACTCTTCTGAACCATATCCACTAAAACTTCAGAAAGAAATGGGAACATATTTAGACGTTCTGTACGGTACCTTCTGCCCTATTTTTACTGATGACCTTATCTGAGCTAGGAACCACTCACCCACCTCCAGACCATGTATGTCATCAAGGTCCCAGGGGCAAAGCTGCCTACAGAGCCAGGTCCTCAAACAATCCTCCACATAAACAGAATTTTACAAAACAAAGCAAAACCAAAACAAATCAAAGCTAAGCCCCCAGCTTGGACCTACTGAATCTCTATCTCCAGAGTCAGAGCTTGGGTTTGTCCCAGGTGTTTATAAAGCAGCTGTTACAAAGACTGGGGTTCTGTAACCATCATTCCAAAAACGGTTTCTTATTAAAAAAAAGAAAAAGAAAGAAAGAAATCCTGAAGAAACAATACCAAGGAGGCAGAGAATCTTTTCTGGCTAACTTGACCACTGAAATAAAGCATTGCATTACTTTTATATTCACTGGAATGGCACAGAAACAGTCCTACCAATGGAGATTTTATTTTCTAGAGCCATAGCTGGTGACTGGTAGTTAAAGGAACAAATGGGGAAAAGGAAAGAAGAATTGGTACTCGGATAGGAAGTCCCATCATGTGCAAGATGGCAGCATGGTATGTCCAAGTCCCTGGTAGTGTTCTGTCCCCCTAAAGTGGCTTCATTCGTGACCTCCAGACATCAGGCCCGAGTATTTTTAGCCCTCTGAATTATGGTAAGGGCTTCTGTGTCTCTCGGCCTCACCAGATCCTTCTCCTGATTTCTACCTCAATGACAGGCCACCTGACCACACACGCTGAGTCCTCGGGATAAGCAATTTTCTCATTTAAATGTCCCGTGACTCTGAAGTGACTGTCATTGCTGCAGGGCCTCACTTTACTGTTGAGGAGTGGAAGCCACACGGGCACAGTGGCTGGTAAGGTCACAGGCCAGGGAGCAGGTCTGCCTCTCTCGGGCACCCACCTTCTCACTCATGGTGAAAGACTCTTCTGCTTTTATCACGCAAAATCTGAAGGCACACAAGTCCCCCAGTCTCTCAAAATACATTTGCATAAGTTTAACAGTCCTGGAAATTTACTCGCAGGCAATAAAATCAAAATAGTTATCACTGTGGTTTCTTCTCTTTCTTTTTTGTTTTTGTTTTTTGAGAACTGAAACATCTTAAGCTTTCGTCATCTTAAATTTTCAAAAATTAAACACCACCTGATTAGTGGTGAGGTTTCAGAACCAGTGTTTCTTTCACCACCCCGCTGCCCTGGCTATCACCTTCCCCCTTCCCTCTCTCACTCCGAACTCTTCCCAGAGCCTCCCCTGCGCCCCGCCCTGCCCAGGATGAACCAATATGCCACACCTTGTTCCACCAGGATGCTTAGTGTGAGCTTAGCTCTTCTCTCAGAGGGACGAGGGGCCTGTTTCTCTAAGGCAGGGCTTTGCTCTGTGAGACGCTGGGTTTATGGCCCCCCATGAACTATACTTGGTTTGGGATCCAATTCTTGAAATCTTGAGATTTTTTTAAAAGGTTATTTTCCATCCTCCTGCCCCCAATCCCACTCTGCCTGGGGATAGGGGGGGTCACCCCTGGAGGCTGGCTTCTAGTGGGTTCATACTATCCTGCTCCCTTGCTGAATCCTTTGAGTTGATTTTTCATTATTTATTCTCCAAGTTTTTGCAGACATGCTACCATATCATCTGCACACAGAGATAGTTTTACTTCTTTTTCAATTCTCATGTCTCCAGTTGACTCTCTTCATCAATTTGGATTGGGTAGTAACCATCTAAACATCTCAGGACTATGTTAAGTCAGAGTGAAGACGGTGGGCACACCCTGGGCCGTGTTCCTGGTCTCCATGGACACACTCTCAGGCTTCCCTATTGGAGCAGGGTCCAAGCGTTAGGACTCAGCCAGTCCCCCAACTCCCTCCAGGTCTCTGGGCAGCACTGTCCTCCCTTGTTCCTCTGGTCCGTGACAGAGTTTTGCCCTGGGGCTGCTCTCAGGAGATGCCCCCACTGTAGGTCTTCCCTTCATCTTGGTTGGACTCTGTGTCCATCTGTGGCCCTGACGGCTGCAGTGACCAACCACAGGCTCAGCGTGGTGAGAAGGGCTGTATCCTCACCCTTATTTCAATGCGGACACTTCTTTAAGGAAAGGAGAATGAGCCTGGATAAAGAGTCACCTTTTCCTGGGGTTTCCTGGAACATTCTCCTCCGTCTCTTTGTCTTCATCCTGCCTTTTCTTGTCCTGTTGAAAAGAAAATGCTTCCCATTTGCTAATTTTTGTGAGCATTTGCTGCCCTTTTATTTTGCTTGACATCTTATAATCAATCTTCTGTATATGTTTATATATGCTTTTCTATTTAAACTTTTTTCTTTTTTAAATCTAAAAAACACAGCACCATACCGCCAAAGGTGTCAGGAAACATGCTCAAATAAGGAAGGGCTCCAAAGACGGCCCTGCCAACAAAATGCCAGTAAAACCTGAAACCCGGGTTCAGACACACTGGGAACGTTCCAAAATTTAAAACTTAAAGAACTTCTTTATTCCAGTAAATCAGCTTCCCTGTGAATACCATCAAAATCCCATGCTTTAATGAGTGAGGGAATATCAGAGGAAGGGGTGGAGAAGGAAAGGATTTGGACGAGCACAAAATTTAATTTAAAAACTATTATGAGAAGTTTAATTTCCCCCTCCCCCAACCAAATACATAAATCTTTTCCATGCATTTTCTTTGTTTCACTTTTCCTAAAAAATGGGAGGGAGGAAGGGAATCTGGAACCATCTAAAAAGAAAGAGTGAGACAGTGGGGTGAAGTTTTTAATAATAAATATTTATTTATCAGATTCTTATGAACTAAAATGCCATATTAACTATATGGGAAAACCAAAGAAATCATAAGCAAAGTTGGATTTTCACTGGCCACATTATCAAGCCACGGAGAAAAGTAACCAGTGGGAAGGATGACAGGCAATGGAGACCTGACGGGCCGCGTCTGGGGCAGGGACAATCCAGGCCTCAAAGCCCAGGTGGAGCCGGCTCCCTCAAACAGGGGGGGCAGGGTGCCCCAGCCCCGAGGTGCATCGAAGGATGTGACCATGCGAGGGAAAGAGAGCCTGGCTTTGTGGTTCAGCCACATGTCAAAGGTAGAACTTACCAGAGCCCAGAGCACTGAGCGTGCAGACCTGGGTTTCCCAGCCCATAACAGGCTGCAGGTGAGTGTGCGGGTAAGGGTGCTGGTTTGCCTTGGCACCACCAGGGTCCCTCCGTGCTGGTCTAACTCAGTCTTGGATGTTCTTCCAAGAACAGCCTCCAGGCCCAGGGTGTGGTGAGGATGATGATGCCCCTCTCTGGCCAGCCGTTTGAACCCCGGCACAGCCACCTGCTCCGTTCTAACCGTAACAGGGTGCTGGTTCAGGGGTCCCCCAACCACAGACGGGAGTCACTGGGGGATTCACCTGCCTATGTTGAGCCTCCATATCCTTGTGGATGAAGTTAAACCCCAACTCTCCACCACTCAGGGTCTCAAGAGGATAAATGTCACTCTGCATGGGAGCCCCAGGCCGAGCACGCAGCCCCCGGCCGGCTGGCCAGCACTGTCTCCCCTGATTTCCTGTCCATTGTGAAACAGACACAATGAAGGCTCCTTGTGGCGTCTCCTCTGGGAAAGGAGGCAGCACCTGTGTTCCAGATAAGGCTGTTCACAGCAGGCATGCTCCACCCTTGTCCGGGGTGCTCTAGCATGAGGACATTCTGGAAAAAGAAGACTCATGTCTCTCCTTCCTACCTCACATCACTCTAAGGGAGATGAAGAGAAGAGGAACAGCCCTGTGAAGACACCTGGTAAAGTCACCAAGAGCCATGTAGATACTGGTGGTCGTCACCTTCCCTAAAATGCCCAGGCCCATCTGGGGGAAGGCACTGGGCCCCCGGGGCAAGGCTGAGGCCTGGGGCTGACTCCCTCTGCTTGTGACCCTCACTGCCTCACTTTTGGTCATAGGTTTACTCCGATTCCATTTTGCTGGAGCCACCCCACTCCCTCAAGCCTCCTCCAAAACCGTTGTGCCACAACTCTCCATAACAGATAAAACCAAGGTATTTCCTACAGATGGCACTTTGCCTCCCTGAAGCCCCCTGTGTGCAGGTCCTCTTTGTGCCTGTGCTAATGTGTGGTGGGGCGTCCTGCACAGTGTCCGTGAGGAGCCACACAAATGGCAGAAGTGACGGGTGCACCCAACTCCCACACGTGGTGTTCTGGGCAGGCTGCGCCTGTAAGCAGGAAGTGCCAGCATGGCACAGCGACCCTTTGTCAGTGGAGGGGATCTCGTGGGCTTCTCTGGGGGTGGACACGCCTCCAGACCTACTGCTACATGCTGGCCCACTGAATGACCCTCATAAAGCCAAGAGCAGTAAACGCAGCTTAACCTTCTAACAAAATCAAGATTGCTGGGTGTGCTTGCACAAAATGAAACTGCCTGGAACTTCTCATAACGCTTTTTACGATAAGCATTAAAATGCAAAGAGGAAGATTAAAGTTCCTGCTACAGACCTAGTCTGTAATGCGTGGGGGGGGGGCCTAGGAGAGAGGTTCATGGGCTGCATTACAGTTGGGTATTATTATATAAAATGAGTGTGTTATTAAAAGGATCCCGATGTTATAAAAACTCAAAGGAACTTTTAGTGAGGATGAATAACATCTTTGGTAAAGATGAATAACTCATATTTCCTATAGGCAGGGTATAGTCACGTGCCAGGGCTCCTTAATTGCCTGTAGTTGGATTTTGTTGTTTTTATAGGGCACCATTTTGGGGGGAGGAGAAGATCAGGAACATATTCATTGATTAAGAAAAGTTCTGGTGGGTATGAGAGAGGCCCTGTGATTAGCAACCGAGTAGCTATTATCCTATTAGAAAAAGGCACCAGAAGGCCCACCCTACACTGCCCCAAGCTGCCAGAGATAACTGGTTCCACTTCTTAAAGGAGCAGCCCACCTCATCCACGGTTTCACTCCTTGATGGAACAGCCCACCTCATCCACGGTTCCACTCCTTGAAGGAGCAGCCCACCTCATCC
>NW_003852575.1:2702636-2706504 GCF_000181295.1 Otolemur garnettii | reverse complement strand
CTCCTTGAAGGAGCAGCCCACCTCATCCACGGTTCCACTCCTTGAAGGAGCAGCCCACTGCATCCACTTAATGTTATGAACAGAGCGAAATCTTGGGCATCAGAAAACTCTAGAAACTTTAAAAAGTTTCTACTTCCTTCAAATACACTCAATAAATTAAAATTACACTAAAGTGCAATTTGGGGCTTGATCTACTCAAGTAATTTAACATTTCCCTTATAATTTTGTTTGTGCCCATAAACCAGGAAGTTTTAATTTAATCTGTGTAAAAATCATCATAAATTCTAAATTAGTGAAGACTAAATTAATATTTCCCTCTGCCATGGCCAGAAGTATGTAGGATATTTAGCTTACTGATTTAAAGAAAATATAGGAATAATCATATTGTAGATAATCCGGAAAAGAAAAATACAACATTGGACTGTTCACATTAACACAACCTGCCACGGGGCATATCTTCTAGTCCTTTTTCAGTTGTGTATTTTAAGAATCTAATTTATTCTTTGTTTAAACCTCCTTTTATTTGAATTGATCTGTTTCGGTATCTTGTTAAATCTTCCTGCTGATGGACGATATTCCACCTAGTGAATGTGTACAACAGACTTAACTACACATATGCATGAGTATCAATGAGTATCAGCTTTGCCACACGCCTGATTAGGTCTTAAGCATAAGAGAAGGATCATTGGGTCAAGGGTATGAACTTCTTATGACTCCGGATAGCTACTACCAAAGTGCTTTTCAAAAGGCTGTTCTAATTTATACTCTCATATGGTTTAAATGAAATTTGAAAGTATCTGTTTTATTATCTCTTTGCCCATCTTGAGTATCAGTATTAAAAACATCTTTGTGTGTTTGTTGACTAATTTAAAGGGTGAACACAGCAGTCCTGAGTTGTGAAGGATTATGAAGTAGGATCCTATTGAAGTTATCTTGGCTTCTATACTCAGATTGAAGCCAGGAAACCACCACAAAGATATATTCTGTATTTGGCTGATTTCCCCTGGGTTGTGTATTTCTGTTCATCTGCAGAGAAAGATGCGGCGGGAGGTAGGAATGCTTCCACCTGGGCTGTCAAGAATCAGACACCAAAGGGGCCATATGCACTGGACCGTGGGTCAGAAGATGCTCTATAAATATTCCGGCAAGGGAGCACTTTGTCAGCCTGCAGCGCTTCTAGAAGATGGCAGAACTTTGGTGTTCCCTGAATTTCAAAAAATTATGAAGTCAGCAGGATTTTCTTAAGCCTTTTCGTGCAACACGTTGCCTATCTGTGCTGATTTGGCACTGGTGTGGCTTCTGACTCATTTTAAAGCAAAGAATCCAGGTGTTGAACAACATGCTTTGTAAACAGAATGGAATGAGATGACAAATGAAGGTGAACCTCAGCAAAGCTTGTATCTACAGCGGGTTAAATAAGATTTGTCAAAGATCTTCTGAGACATGAATCATAATAGGAACAAAACAGCAATGTACAGGCTTGTCCAAAACAACATCTACACACACCTCATTGTGCTTTAAGTAACCCTAAAAGGCATTCTTGATAACTTGGGAGGCTGAGGCAGGAGGATCACCTGAGGGCAGGAGTTCAAGACCAGCTAGGACAACAGAGCAAGACCCTATCTCTAAGAAAAATGAAATAAAAATTAGGAACACAGCAAGACCCAGTCTCTAAAAAAATGAAAAAGAAAAAAAATTAGAGGTGTACGCCTGTTGTCCCAGCTGCCTGGGAAGCTGAAGCAAGAGTATCACTTGAGACCAGGAGTTTGATCCTGCAGTGAGCTGTGACTGCACCACTGCATTCCAGCCTGGGTGACAGAGCAGGACAAGGGAAGGGGAGGGGGAAGGAAAGAAGGAGGGAGGGAGTGAGGGAAGAGGAAGAAGAACAGCACTCTAGACTAAAAAAAAACTCAAACATACACCAAGTAGCAAGACCCATAAGGAATGCCCACACACACTATTAGTGTCGACAACTGAGAAGTCCCTGAACACACGTGACCTGGAGGCCCCAACCCTTACCAAGCCCAGCAAATTCCTGCCCACACATCCTCTAAGCAGCCAGTGACTTTTCAGTAGGCAGCTTTTAGCATTTGCGAGAAGCATCATAGCCAACTGCCAAATTCCTGCTGGGTCGGCCAAGAGGTAGGAACTAAAAATGAAAAAACATGAAAGGTTTGTTTTTTAAAAGCAATACATCAAACATGAAAAGAGCTCTTTTGTATGAATTTTCAGTGAGGGAGCCAAAGAAGAGAAAATCATTTTCCCTCCCGGGAGGAAGCAGTTTGACCTCACCTGCGACTTTTCTCTTACAGTGTGGATTTTTCTCACCCCATTAAATGTAACCTACTCTAGGTGGGTTTGTAGCACATGAGAGAAATAGAGAGTGATAGGGAATAGGGCAGACAGGCGGGCAGGGCTCCGCGCCGCAGTGAGCACCCTGAGGGAGGCCCTCGGGGCCGCCGTGGAAGCAGGGTGCCACAGCCGTGCAGAATGAGGCTGCTCTGGGAGGCCTGCTTGTTAGACATACAAGGATTAGGTTACTATGGCTTCAAAACGCTTGCAGCCCCCTAACCCTCTGCAAAGCATTCTTTAGAAATGGAATGAAAAAAAAAAACAGAAGAAAAACCCAGTAAGAAAGGGCTATCTTCTCACCACTTAGGAATAATGGCTGGCCGGGGTGGACAGAGAAGGTTCCACACCGCGCAGCCATCAAAAATGCAGAGAATAAAACCAAGGCCTCAGCAAGGTGTGGGTAGCCACAGGGACGGGGCGGGCTGGCGAGCCTGCCTGCGGAGGGGGACGTGTGGGCAGCCACAGGGATGGCGCAGGTGAGCGTACCTATGAAAGGGGACGCACAGCAAGGTGTGGGCAGCCACAGGGATAGGGCAGGCTGGCAAGCCTGCCTGCAGAGGGGGACGTGTGGGCAGCCACAGGGATGGGGCGGGCAAGCGTGCCTATGGAAGGGGACGCACAGCAAGGTGTGAGCAGCCACAGGGACAGGGGTGAGCATGCCTGCAGAGGGGGACGTACTACATGTCAACCTGCACCGGACTCTGCTCTGAGGAATGGCAAAAGACAGTCTCAGCACCGGTCCCCAAGTCCCCTTCCCATTAACTTTTGCCAATAGTAAACCTATAAGGGGACTCTGGAGAAATCACCTGAGAGCTGCTCTACAGGCTGGGGGACAAGCTGCCTTTTCTTCTGTCACACAGCAGGAGAGCAGGTTCACTGTGGCATCTGTGCGACCAGACCAGGGACAGCTGCCATCTGCCCATCAATTGCTCATTGTAACAGTGGTTCCAACCCCATGAAATCACTGGCGTTCAACTGTCTGAACCTGTAGAAATGGCACTGTCCTGTGATTCAACCTGAAGATGAGATGGGAGGAAGAAGAGGAAGAAATAGAGGAGGAGGAAGAGGATCGCCACAGACTGGCTGCTTTGTTCCGTCGGCCCTGTGCGAGCCGCTGCTGCTGGTGATGTCATTTCATCTTGGACAGTGCCCCAAGGTGGGAGCCGTGACCATCCCGATGACAGATGAGCAGCTGCTCAGAGAAGTCAAGTCACTTATCCAGGTCACACAGCTGGGATGAGGCGTTCTCAGCGCCCACAACAAACAATCCCTCCCAAGGAATGAAACTGAGAGCCTGAGTCTCCTCCAGACCCACAGAGTGTCCGCCATTCGCGCCTCCTGAACCGGCAGCCAGAGCAAAAATAACAGGATGCAGGCAAAGGCTGGGGGCCCTGAGCACCTGGAGGGAAGGTGCCGCCACTCATGTCCAGTCATGTGACCAGGCTGGGGGCCCTGCACACCTGGAGGGAAGGTGCCACCGCTTATGTCCAGTCATGTGACCAGGCTGGGGGCCCTG
>NW_003852575.1:2647056-2702465 GCF_000181295.1 Otolemur garnettii | reverse complement strand
ACCAGGCTGGGGGCCCTGCACACCTGGAGGGAAGGTGCCACCGCTTATGTCCCGTCATGTGACCAGGCTGGGGGCCCTGCACACCTGGAGGGAAGATGCTGCGGCTTCTGTCCAGCCATGTGACCACAGAGCCACCACTCAGGTGAGGACAGCAGAGGTCCCATAATGCTATCTACAGGGTCTACATGGGAACTCAGAAAACACCCTGTCCATCTGGTTTTATTTCCCTTTTATTGCTGTGTGTGGTCACGTGCTGAATGCCCTTCGTGGCGACTGCATGTGTGATCATCCAGAACCCAGAGGTGTGCCCTTGGACTTGAATCCCTCATGTATTTTTATCTCTGATTAAATGACCTGTTCTAAGGCTCAGTGGGTTTCCACAAAGAGAAGAAACTCTTTACTCAGAGGGCCCATGAGAGCACGGGGTAGCAGAATGAATTCTCCACAGAGCAACACTTTTACTTGGAGAAGCAAAAAAGTTCAATAAACACGCTGGTAGGACCCAAGGTTATTTTTATATTAAAACAAACATACACCAGGACTATGGAGCAGAAATTATGCAAAATTTGCAAAAATGTTAGAGATAAATTGGACTTTAAAGAAATTTAGCTGTGGCCAGAAGCTACGCAAGGGGTCAGGTATATAGCTGCTAGCACAATGATTTTCAACTGTTGTGCTGTGAAAAAGTCTTAAAGATCATTAATTAAATTATTTTCAAAAGAAGTTCAAAGCACAGTAAGTGTATTCTTTTTTTAGTCTTTTTTTTTTCTGAGCAGCATAATTTAAGTATGCCACGGAAGTTTAACTACACGTCCAAGTGTGCTGTGAGAAAAAAAGAAATGTTGAAAATCACTGTGCTAAAACAACACTGTGCCTGTTTTTCTTGTCTCCAACATCCAACAGGCCTGGGAGAAGTTACTTAGCCACTCAATGAAGGTGTCTCACGTGAAGACAGAGCCTCAGTCATAACGCAGTTGTGAGATTCACTGAGTCAGTACCTACACTGACAGCTGCTGAGAAGCCTCAGACCCCTGTGAACGAGCTCTCAGACCTGCTCGGATTCTCAGTTTCTGCTAGGGACAAGCTGGGATGGGAACTGGGCCACGCTTGGCTCCTTCTGGCCTCCCTGAAACAGCTTTTCCCCAGGGGCAGTCTCTGTGAGCTCCCTGCAGCACACTCATCAGGACACAGGCATTTTGGCGAACATGGCACGTGCCAGGCCCTCTCCCTGGCTCTGGGCTGATACAGGGACCAAATGCCCTGTCCCCGCCCCAGGGAGCTGGCATCTGGGGGTGCAAATAAACAGGTAAAAACAGAATGTGTCAATGCAGAGAAAAACAAAACACAGCAGGAGAGGGACAAGGGATGGGGCATCAAATGGCCAGGGAAGGCCTCTCGCTTGTTCAGAGAGAAGAAAGTGAGATTGTGCCACAGATACATGAGAGAGGACCATGCCAGGCAGAGGGAGCTGCAAGGCCAAAGGTCCTCAGTAGCTCTCGAGAAGAACAAGGTGACCAAGGTGGCTGAAGCCCCGATATGGACAGGGTGCATAGGAATGTGCCTGCTGGGGGTGAAGTTGGCAGCTCTGGATTCTATACCGACTGAAATGAGGAGTGACACAGGGCCAGACTCTGCAGGGGGATGACATGAAGGACTCAACACAGGGCCAGACTCTGCAGGGGGATGACATGAAGGACTAGATTCTATACTGACTGAGATGAGGAGCGACACAGGGCCAGACTCTGCAGGGGGATGACACGAAGGGCTGAGGGGTCGAAGGAATTTGCCTGGCTGCTCTGTGGAAAATAGCCTGGGGTGGATGTGGGGAGCAGCTGGGGGTGTGCAGTGAGGCAGGGGTGGGAGAGCCACAGCTGGAGGGACAGAGGCAGGCTGCATACTTTGGAAGTAGAATCAACAGGATTTCACGATGGACTGAGCTCCTGAAAGAAAGATGGAGTAAAGGATGAGTCCGAGATTTCTGATAGGCAGGACTGGGAGGAAGGGGGGTGGTCATTCCCTGAAAGGGAGAAGGCAAGAGCTGAGCGGCCTGGGGAAGACTGGGCACTGGCTTTGGGAGCGGCACACCCTGAGGGCTACCCAGTAGACCTCTGCAGAGCGAGAGGCAGGCTGGGAGCCATAAGCACAGTGATGGCTCTCAGAGCCACGGGACCCACCCAGCAAGGCCGGCTGGGGGGGTGAGCTGGACTGGAAGGGAAGAATCTGATCAACTCACTTTGCTCTCTGGCAAAGGCTGGGAATTCAGACACCCACATCCCTGGTTTCTACTGAGGACGTGGTGCAGGGTGACAAAGCCATGTCATCACACCCAAACTGTAAACAAAGAAGGGAGGAAACATGCCACCTCTGCTGCTAGAATACCCGGATGGTGCTTAGTCCATAGCACCTGGGTGCCACGGAGGGGCAGGAGGGGCAGGAGTGGCGGGGGGATGGGGGGCAAGAGGAGCAGGGGAAGGGGTGGGTCAAGAGGAGTGGGGGGCAGGAAAGGTGGGGGAGCAGGGGAAAAACTGATGACAATATCCACTTTTCAAAATACTGAGGATCTTTGACACAAGCTACTGAAATAGATCTTATGGTTGCTATGCCATACACATTGCCTGGCATATGGTAGGCATTACATAAATATTTGATGAACAAATAATTCTGTATATTTCTAATTGAAACTAGAAATTCTGGGCCCATGACTCCCTCACTGCGCAAGACGTATGGAAAATTACTATTCCCTGAGAGGCAAATGCCTGAAGGTCCCACATGGTCTGAACCCTCTCCTTTCACAGAACATCAAGACACTCCACTTTGGTTACCATCTGTGGGACACGTCCTGCTTCACTTTCTGAGGTACAGAGGGGAGGGCTCCTGCCTTTCATTCCTCCCCCAGTGCCTGGGATAATGCCCTATGCAGAGCAAAGGCCCAATTAATCTAAATAAATGTCGAATGAATGAGCAAATAAATACTCATTACAAATTAACCAGATAGTTAATTTAGGTCACTCACTGGAAAAAAGAAAAACAGTGAAACGAGGAAAGTATCTTTTCAATTTAAAAGGTTAATTAAGGACAAGGTTTTCAAAAATATTTTGGTGGCTTAAGTAAACCAAACACAACTGGGGTTCGAAACAGTTGCAACCTGTAACTCTGAAAACACTCCATTGTGTCCGGCAAATCGGAAAAAGAGGGAAAGTTGCTGGACTCATTCATTTCACCATTCGAGTAAAAGCTCAATTCCAAAACTGGAGAGTGAGAAAGAAAAAAAAAAAATGGCAGGCAATTATAACTATAAATGTGAAAATCCTAAATAAAGTGCTAGCTAACTGAATTCAATGATACAGCCTGTGTATGATACATTATAATCAGTATCGTCTACCCTAAAAGTGCAAGGAGTGTTTACTAGAAGTTTACCATCTAAAGGAGGGAAGTCTCACAATGCAGAGAAGTTATTTGACCCATTTCAGTGGCTCTCGGTCACTTCTTCAAATGTCCTATTAGTCTGATGATCAATTCCCCGATTTTACCAAATCTTCTAAGTCCCCAGAGCACATTTCTTTTTACTGTCTGAAATTTCACAGTTTTAGATGTACTGGAAGGGCCAAGGAGAGCAGCAGGGTGCCAGGACTCAGATAATCAGGGCGCTGAAAGACTCTCCCAAACTGGCAAATGGTCCCCACGGTCACTCCGATCTCCTGGCAGAGTCCATCAAACTCACCAGGGCTACTACCAAAGAGGGAAGAAGAACAGCTCCCCTCGACGACTCCACTGGAGGATGCGGGGGCGGGGGCAGATACTAATGAAAAATAACTTCGAGAAATAAGAATTCAGGAGTGGGAGGAAGAAGTGAGGCAGCATCTGTAGAATAGATGACCAGACCTAAATTCACAAGTTTATTACACATAGAAAGGGGATCTTTAGTGGCGGTCTCTCTTAGCGCTGTCTCTGTGAAATCTATGGCCAGGCCGTCCAAGGAAAGTATCCTGCGTATGTCTAAACATCTTCTGGTCTGGCCTCAAAACAAACCAAACTTCAGCAACATAAGAGAGTGATAATGTCAGAAAACAGTATTGGCTCCCAGGTCACGGCTGTTTTAATAGCATTTGGGTACAGTATTTTATACATATTATTAGAATTATTTTCTCCCAGCTTTGCCTTGTATTTTTGTTTTACTAAACGGGGAGGGGAAGGACTAACAGACAACCAGCGTGCTATACACTGTTTGAGGAATTCCCATAGAAAAACCTCTACTTTAATTTGTGCATGCACGCATGTGTGTGTGTGTGTGTGTGAAAATGTCATAAAGAATTTCCCGGTGAATCCATTTGAGCATATTAGATGAACAAGCTGCACAGTATTAAATCACCTGTACTTGTTCCTGGTGCGGATTCCGTCTGTTTCTGGATAGTCTGCTGAGCCAGAGCCTGCTCAGCAGGGGAAACGAGGCGGCAAAGGGGAAGCCCCCAGCGCAGAGAGCAGCGGGGTCCATCCAACGGGTGCCACAGTTGCCCCTGCTGCCTGCAATCCTAACTTTGTGTGTTCATGCATTTTCTTAACAATAGTCTACGGAGTACCTATTAGGTGACACTGTTCTAAGGACTGAGAAATATGGCAGTCACCAAGTAGACTTATCTTCTGGCAGAGGGAGGCAGATACTCAACCACGAGGCAAAGAGGAGCAGTGGGGGAGCTCAGGACACTACAGGAAGCTCCTCCGGTGAGCTGAGCTGGCACGAGGATAAGAAAGCCAGAGGATAAGGAAGACTCTGTGGAGGAATGATCCAGACAGGGGAATATGCAGCCCCAGGGTGTGAGGTGGGCAGCGAGTGCCTGACGTGTCTGAGGCTGAACAGGGGGCCTGGACCCCCAGACCAGTGTGTGTAGGTCTGTAAGGTGCAATCACCTAGGGCTTCCAGGCAGGTAAGGACCATGTATTTCTACTTAGCATGTCTCTAAGAAGCAACCATGTTGTCACACGAAGTAGGATTTTGTTCTTTCATGCTATCGAGCAGTAGAGTCCAGAAATTTGTTTATCCATTCACCAAACGATGGATATTTAGGTTGTTCGGGGCTTACTGGAATAAAGCTCCTATCAATACCTGCCTTCGTGTGGACAAGTATTTTCCTTTTTGATTTCATTTTGTGTATTTATTTTAAGTGTTTTCATTTACCTTGGAGATCTATCTACTGATTGCTCTACTCTCGTATGGTCCAGCAACGCCACCCCCAGGGATTTTCCCAAGGTAAGTGCTAGGCTGTTTCCCATAGCGGCTGTCTCAGTTTGCATTCCCACCAACATACCAGCATTCCAGTTTCTCCACATTCTTCCCAACATACGACATCATCAGTCTTTTCTGAGTTTGGCCGACTAACCCACGTGTAGTATCTTACTGCAATTCTAACTTACATTTTCCTGAAGACTGATGATACTGAGTGTTTCCTCAGGTGCCTGTAGGCACTTATGTTTTCTTTGGTAAGGTGTCTTTTCAAGTCTTTGGCCTTCTTAAAAAACAGTTGGGCTGCCTTCTTGTGTTATAGAGTTCTTTATATGTTCTGGCCCTAAGCCCTTCATTACATCTATGTCTTAAAAATAGTTTCTTCCAGTCTGTGGCTTGTTTTTTGTTTTCTTAACTGTGTTTTATAAAGAACAAGAGTGTTTTTTAATTAAATGAAATCCATTTTAATTATTTTCCTTCATGTTTTCGTGTTTTGTTTCAGAAATCTCTGTGGCAAATATTTTCTCCTATATTTTCTTCTACAAGGTTAATAGTCTTAGGGTCTTATATTTAGGTCCATGTTCCATCTTGAGTTAATTTTTGCTTAATTTTTCCCCTATGGTGTTGTGTAAAGGTTGATATTCCATTTTTTTTCCTCCACATATATTCAATTGTTTGAGCTCTATTGATTGAGGTAGCTATCTTTTCCCCACTGAATGACCTTGGCATGCTCAGCAAAAATCAACCGGCCACATAAATGTGAGTATTTCTGGACACTCTACCTTGTTCCAACGATTTGTGTGTCTCCACCCTTTCACCAACACACACAACCTTGAGGACTCAGGCAATTTAATTCTAAGATGACTACTGGATATGTAAAAATTAGATACCTATGTTGAATTTCAGTTTATTTATATATCCAGCCAACAAATAAATATGAGAACCTGAAGGTCAGGGAAGAGATCAGAGATGTGAATTTGGAAGCCATTGGTTTAGAGATGATTTTTAAAGCCAGGGGGCAGGAACACTCCATAGGACATGGACACAGAGAGAGACAGGAAGGGGGAGGGTCTGTGTTCTGAGCACCCATTAATGCACTTTGGGGGGCTTGTGCTAATGAAGTGCAGAGTCTCCGCCAGCCTCTCCCATCTGTAAGCACTGACAAAGTCCAACACTGCGCTATCCCATCTGGATCTGCCAGATTTCCAAGGAGCATAAAATGGGGCCTACAAATCAGAGTCCCAAATTCATCCTAGGGGCTCAGGAAGTTGTTCCAGCTTTCTAAGCCTCAGTTCTCGAATTTGGAAAAATAGAAATTCAGTAACTAGCTAAATTCACAGGGTTATTTATGAATAACTAGTAGGAGTAAAACATGAACATTTAGACACAGGAGCTTCATGAGCAAAGTCCAACCATCCCTCTTTCTAATCAGGGAGTTTCATACGATTCCCCTCCAGAGTTACGAACCTTGCTGAACATGAGCTGCAGAGAACACATGAAAGCAACTTCTGGATAGGTCACCTTGAGCTCTGATGACCCCACACACTCAAGCCAACTGGACCCCTCTCTGGGGGGAGGGCTGGAGGGATGAGGCACTCCTTGCTGACTGTGGCAGAGGTCAGCAAAGCAGATGTTTCCATGATGAAAACAGGTAACAGGGAGGTGGACACACTTGTATTACACTCCTGGCACATAGCAGGTACCCCACAAACACCACACACATGTTGAGCAAACAGACACACAAAAACAAACCACAGACATCTGTACAATAAGCTGAGAAAGCAGAGGCTCTGTACACTTAAGCTTTCTGTTACAATGAATAATGGATATAAAGTATGGGGCAGACCAGTCACAGCAACAATGACCAGGAGGAGAGCTGAGGGCTTGCTCCCTGGCGGCAGCATTCTCAGCATTTTACGTGAAATGACTCATCAGTCTTATGCGGTGCCGCTACCCCTAACTCCACCATACCAGAGAGGAAGCAGAGGCAGGAAGGTACAAGAATTATTCCCACTTTAGGGATAAGAAAATTAAACCCCACGTCAGTGGCAGGGCTGGAATTGAGCCCAGGTCATGAGTCTGTGGGTCCCCCAGCCTCGGGCTTAGCACCTACACTACATTTTCTCTCATCTTTACAGTTTGCTCTGCTCAAATACAAGACAAGGAGTGAGAGCTCCTTTTCCATCATTTCTAAACTTAAAACAACAAACTCACAAAACTTCAAAATACAAGCCCATTTATCATGGAACCCACCGAGAATGATGAGTTCAGTGTTGGCTACAACATCTAAGTGGATAGTAGGGTGATACAGGGTGTTGAAGGAAAGAAATAAGACAACATCCCCAAAGTGGCTTCATTAGAAAGCATTTTTGGCTGCAGGATGTGGCTACATCATGGGTGACAACATCTGCCTTGGGGGAGATGATATTGATGATACTGTAGCATCTGTGCTGTGAAGCCTAAGACAGGTGGCGTAAGACAGGAAACTGTTTTATGTACGTGGTGGACACACTAACGCATGAAAATTAAATAACAGGCTGGGTAATCACAAGTAAGGCACGAATGCCCCCTGAAAGATTATCCTTGTTATTTGTGCCAGCCAAAACATGCAGTTCACAACAGAGACTCACGTAATCTCTCCACCTGCGATGGTCCACTACATATGAATTTTAGTAGTTGCCTGCCCAGTGATATTTCAGGAATCAGGTTCTCATACACAACTAGCCTCCCAGCTCAATTCCTCTGTGCCACAGTCTAGTGTAACGCCAAGGAGGGGAGTGTGACCATCAAAACAAGGGAGAAATAAGATCTTGTCTCAGAATTCAATTTAACAGATATAAAAATAATTTAAAAGGACAAAAAAACACGGACTAGAGACACATCTGTCGTCTTGTTTTAAGGCACATGGCTACAGAGTCTGCAAAGCCACAAGAACAGCACATCTGGTCATGGTAAGTGCTTAATCAATGGCAGGTTATCTTTTTAAAAAAGTTATTACTGTTACTGTTTCTAGTATGAACTCACCTCTTGGTAAGTCTAGTAATTTCCCTTCTTACTCAAGGGACATGAAAATTTAGCAAAACTTAAGATACGGATTTTCTTCATCATGAGCAATGAAGTCCTGTTTATAAACACTGCAAATAGGTGGGTTTTATTTTCATTTGCACTTTTTGCAACAATATTATATAATATGATATAATTTTTAATAACAATATATTTGTAATATATGACATAAGGCATATCAAAATACAATTATTTGATATGCTAACTGCAGTGAATAATATTCTTTTCCAAAATTGCGATTAATTGGGGTAGGCTAACATTAGCTGAAACCACCCCAACTGCAGTAGCCCAAGTCCAGGGCTAGTCAGGTGGCTGTCCTCCAACTTGTAATGCCACCATTTCCCTATATGACTTCCACGACTGCCAAAGACCGGGAAGGGAAAGTGGGAGAATCTTATGGGCCAGGCCTGGAAAAAGCATACTTGATGTCCATCCCCACCCAGATGAGAGGGGGACCACGTGCCCAGGAGGAAAATTAAACCGGGTCGGAAATCATTTATGTCCTCTACCATAAACATTCTCTACATATATGATTAACATTTGCCTTTTTTCCTTAAATTTTTATTTATTTATTTATTTATTTTTGAGACAGAGCCTCAAGTTGTCACCCTGGGTAGAGTGCCGTGGCATCACAGCTCATACAACCTCCAACTCCTGAGCTTAAGAGATTCTCTTGCCTCAGCCTCCCAAGTAGCTGGAACTATAGGCGACTGCCACAATGCCCAGCTATTTTTTGGTGGTAGTTGTCATTGTTGTTTGGCAGGTCCGGGCTAGATTCAAACCCTCCAGCTATGGTGTATGAGCTACAGGCGCCGAGCCTTTTTTTTTTTTCCTGACATTTACCTGGTGCTTTTCACTTACATCTTACTCATTTAGAAAATTTACTTATTTGGAAAAAGTTGAAAAGTTGCTATTGTTATTGTCATTTTCCAGGCCAAGAAACTCAGGCTTGGAGAAGTTGTTTAGCTAGGGGTCCTCAAACTTTTTAAACAGGGGGCCAGTTCATAGTCCCTCAGACCATTTGAGCGCCGGACTGCAGGCCTTGGGACGAGTCGGCTGCTAAGCAGGACAGGCAGCGGTGGCAAATGTCCTAGGCGGGCCTGAGCAGATGAGTGAGGCAGCTAAGGCTTAATTCCTTGCCCTCTAGGATCCAAACCTCAAGCCTTTCCCGCTGTTCTTTGCATGTATGAAACTTCAAGAATAAGGAGTTCTTGTGATCTACAACAGAATCAGAGTTACCCTTCCCTCTCAATGGATTTAGTGTGGTGTAATTCCATAACAAAGGAATGATCCCAACACAATTCATAGGGGTGGGATCAAGGGAACAGCGTGAGCAGTGAGCCATCTTTTACTAGCCAGTAGTCGTATATTAGCCGATATAGAGTGCGTTGTCAAAAATGAAACTGAAATTAATACATTAACAATCTCAAAACATGGCCTCTAGTTCTTATTCTGGAGGTCAAAGACATGGCTGTAGATCCAGGTAAATACGATTAAATTGACAATTATTAATGTGAAAAAGAACTCTGGACAACTGAAGTTCTTAACCCTGTCCCTTTAACCACAAGTGAAGCCCCTGGGTAACCTCCCTTGTCATGGTGATGACTGGCCAGATGGAGCTTGAAGAAAGGTCAGGACACACTACTAGGTACACAAAACCCAAGGTACCACCAAGCAGGATGCAGAAGTGGCCCTTGGGCACACCCTCCTCCATCAAGAAGCCAGGAGGCTTCCAAGATGGAGCACAGTCTTGGAAAGCTCAGTCTGCACTCGCTAGCAGTGAGCAGGACAAACTGTCCGTGCTTCCTTCTCATGGTCGCTGTCTAGAGAGCATTAATATTTATACGTTCAGGATGGGACAGGTTTATGTAACATTTAAAGCAATGATTTTCTCCTTTCAAAACAACATGCAATGTGTAATATTAAATCTGGACTCCAGAAACTCTTGCACAGGGCACCCTTGTGTGCAGAAGTTTATGGCCAAGGTTCCAGTTTATGCCCACGAGGCACACGGCGAGGTTCCTGGATGTGGCAGTAGCTTTTGGCGTTCTCTTGCAGAGCTCCTGGCTCTGACAGGTTTTGGCTGTAAGAACTATCCCTTGACTGATTTATTCCTCAATTTAAATTCTTTTTTTCTCTACATGAATCATTTCCATGCTTCCAAAGCAAAAGTAGAAAGGGGGAAAAAAAACCCCATAAGTTTAAGGAAAAAAAATGTCTGCAATACAGGGATGGATTTGCTATCAAACATCCATTCCAGGAAATGATCAGGTAGAATCAGGCAATGTAATGGGCAATTTGGTCTCAACTTCCCCATCAGGAACAACGTCTGCAGACCCACATACACAAATTCATTCCCAAGTGATGCACCTCACCAGACCATGAGCTTTTACTGAGACTGAATTCCAGCCAGGAGGGCAGTTTCCTCTCTACTATACCAACATAATGGCTCATTACACCAAGACACAGCACTCTCCGACCTGCCAGGTAAATAAAGAACGAAGCTTAAAATTTACAGTCACCTTTAAAATGCTAAGCATGTCAACCCGAAATGAATGTGTGGTCCACCAATCCCCTTCCCCCACCCACATCCCACTCTTCCTGTGGCTGAGGCACAAATGATCTTCCACGGGGTCCATTAGTTCCTCCTGACTGGTCCCCAGGTTCAATGCAATGCTCCCAGCAGGTGCTGGAACTGCCACTCATTCAAAACTCCCAAGTTACACTTGACATCTCTGACAAGGGCATGGGGCTGCCTCCAAGCTTGTTTTGTGGGCTCTTTGATTAGCAGAAGGAATTTCGAGCCCCTCGTGCTTAGTAAATCAAGTTATTCATACCCTTGCCTACACTATCAAAGTCACACTTGCCTAGAGGTGACCAAGGGGTCTGCTCAAGGACTCTACAGAGGGTCATCCTAAAAGTGCCTGCCAGGGACTAGGGAGGTAACAAAACGACACAGCCCACATGCAGTTCCCTAGTACCAGTGGCAGAAATGTCTCATGACTAAGCAAGATGCCACATGGAGCTAAGGAACCCTGATCCCGTCCTCCTCCTACCTATGGCCTCCCTGCCCTCCAGTCCTCAAAGCGCATCAGAATCTCTTCTGGCCATAACTTAGAGACATGCTTATATGTATTTGTTATTTATAAAGTGCTGTAATAATAGAATTTCTATTAAAGTACAAAACACATATCAAGAACACCAGGTTTTTGGTGATCTCTACGAGACCATTAAAATAAAAACAGACCTTAGTGATAAAAAATGAAATGACTAAAAGCACTCCGATCCTGGCATCCAGATCTGTCACCTGATATCTGATGCAGAACTTGACTGCTGAAAACTGTCTCTATATGTGATTCCCTGAACAGCTCTGGGAAGTGGCAGGGCAGATATGATGGTCCTCGTTTTGCAGAGAGGTTAGCAGGCCACGAAGCAGGTGAAAAATCCTGACTTTCCACTATGCCGAGCTGTCTCGGGGCACCGTTAGCCCTGAAAATGTTACCAGAAACTTGACAATGGAAGATCTGGTGACAGCAAAGAAAAAGCCAAGCACAGTGTCCAGCTTGAGAAATACAAAGGTGCCAAGGACAAAAGATGCTTCCAAATTCTAAAGCAAAAATAAACACTCTCAGTTAACCCCTCATTACTCTGTCAAGAATAACAGCAGCATTGAAGTGTCCCCTGCCAACGTGTCAGGCTCGGGCCTGCACTGTCTGCCCGGCCTCTGGGCACTTCCTCCTCTCAGGCAGCGCTGAGCCTGAGCCTGCGCTGGGCTCCGTGTTTACAGGCAGGGCAGCAGGAAGGACATGACCTCCCCAGCTCTGCGGCGGGTTAAGCAGCCTGATTGAACATTGCTGCTAATTAAGGGCCCCTCCTGTCTGGCAGGGCCACCAGGGTACCTTCTGCACTTGTTCATGACCACAGCACCTCACTCAGAAATTAACTCTTGATGAGTGCAGACAGGGGCCCAGCTGGTCCTCCCGAGTCCTCCCAAGTAGATAAATGAAGTGTAATAAGAATGCTGCTGACTGCCAAGGGAAGAGGGGCTCTCCGTGACCTCTTGGTAGAACCGAGTATACTTTTACTATGACTTAATTCTCTGCACTCGGGGACACTTAGCATAAACAGGAGTGGCATGAACAGACCGACAGCCACAGGGACAGCCTTGAGGCATCCATCACCAGACGTCCACTTTATGAAGTACGAGCTAAAAGAATAAAGAGACAAAAATTTGACGGAAACTAATTTTCAATGACAAATATTTTCTAGAGCTGAGATGTACTATTTTTCTCTGTAACTCTTCCGGGCCAGGGACAATGGCGGCCCCTATCACAGTTTGCAAAGGCACGATCCTTCTGCTCAGGTTCTTAAAACGCTCACTTTCTATCACTTTTTGAGGGATTCTTTCCCTAAAGCTTAACTGATGAAGGAGGCCGGGGTCATCACTGCCCAGGCCTGCTAGTTACAGAAACTGGAGAGATGGACATGTTCTGGATCACACAGCAAAGCTGCCTGAGATGCCCTGTGCATCCAGGGGTCAGCACAGTCCAGGCCACAGCATTTTCTACTATTTCGTCTTAGGAAGTTGACTCACCACCAGGAGATGGGGAGCCATGTGTGGTCAGAGGCCACCTCACTGCCCTGGCCCATGATGCACCTCATATTGACACTGTGTCCTTGAGATGTGAAAAGAGGACAAAAAAAAATCAAGCTGGGAGCCAGCGTTCTGGGCTCTAGATCACAAGGAAGCCACTCCTTTCTACAATTTTTGAAAGAAGCAGGTGAGACGTCCAAAGAAAACAGATGATGTGACAGCAACGTGTTACCTTCTGTTAGGACAGTAAAAAAGCAGGTACTTGGCTAGAAGATGGAAAGATAGAGAAATAGGCAGAAAGGTCATTGGGTACGTTGATGACATATTCCAAAAATAAAAGGGCACCATGGATAAACTGGAACAATTCCCCTAGGACTAAAAGTGGTGGGAAGTCGGTAGAAACACTGAACTGCTTAAGGGAGTACACAGTTATGTACTGCTGTGTAACAAGTGGACCTGAAACTGAGCAGCATAAGCTAACCTGTGTTTATCGTCTCATAGTTGGGAGTCTGGGCATGGCTCAGCTGAGTGCCTTTGGCTCCAGAGCTCCCACAAGGCTGCACTGGATGTGTCAGCTGGGGCTGTGGTTTTCTCCAGGCTTGCCTGGGGGAGGCTGTCACAGGCCCCAGTCCTCAGTGGCTATTTATTAATCCTGTGGCTTTCACCACTGGGCTGCTCACAGTAACTCAGCTTGCTTCTCCCAAGAAGAGCTGGAGGGGTAAGAAGTGGGGAGAATGAGGGTGAGCAAGACAAAGTCACAGTCATTTTAGAAACTTGACCTCAGAAGTGACATCCCCTGATTTTTGCCACATCTGATTAGTTAGAAGTGAGCCAGTAGGTTCAACCCACACACCAGGGGAGGGACTTGCAGCAGAGAATGAAAACCAGAAGGCAGAGACCCCTGGAGCCATCAAAGGCTGTGGACACATTCATTCACTGGATAAACTAGAGCTTGAGTCTCCCACAGCCTCTTCAAACTACATAAAACCGTACGGCTGAGCCATGCGATGTCATTATCTCCATTAATAATGAAAATAATATCTTCGCAGTCATCATTTCTTCAGGGGCCATAGAAGTGAGAGCATCTTCAGATCAGGTGTAGAGTTTTAATACAACGGAAATGTATCTCGCACGTGCCAGACTGTTTTTATGCCCTGCTGCCCAGAACAGGGGCCAACTGTTCATGGCTCCCTCTTTCCTATCAGCCGCCCACAGACCAGCACAGCTGCCATCAGGGCTCAGCTCTGCCCCAGAGATGCAGCCGCACAATGATAACCAGGAGCATTTGCTGGGAGTGTGTGATGACAAGCACTGTCACCTTACATCCAGCCATGTTCTCCATAGATGGCTAAAGATGCATCCAGGAGATCTGAGTTCTCATTGTTCAGAAACCACAGCTTAGTGTCTAAATGTTCTTGGGGACACGCCATAGCATTAAAGCAGATAGTTAGACATTAACAGATCTCACGGCTGAATATACAACTGAATAGCTATGTGCATATCACATGACTATTCACTTAGAAAATCCAGAAGAATCAGCTAAAAACTATTAGAAAAATTTAATGACGTGCAAAATGATAGCACAGAAAAACTAAGCGGCACTATGTGACTACATACTAGCAATAGCTGAAAAATAGATTTTGTAACAATTCACGCTTATTATAGAAAATTTGTACAGAACAGTAAGATTGAGACATTAAGCCACTCATGGTCCTATTACCAAAAGATGTTGTGATAGATATCCTTTACTATTTGTCTACGATCTGTGGGAGAAATTGCTCCTGCTTTTTTACTTAGCATAACCTTGCGAGTGGTTGAAAACCCAAGTTTAAATGGCTACTGAATAGTATGTGATATTATTATAACCTAATCTTAAAAAAAACTGTTTCCTTTTACTCATTTAATGGGTCAAAAAAAATCAAAATTTTGTTCCTCTGTTCCTCATTTCCTGCCTTTAAAAAAAATTATTTGAATATCCATTTCAATTCTCCTATTGGCTTTTTACCCATATTTCTTTATATCTTTAAGTGGCTGCACCAGGGATTACAAAAATGCTGTAACTTTTCAGTTCACCTATAGTCAATACTGTGCTACTTCCCGTAAGAAATCTGATAGCCATAGAGTTCCCTACCTACCCCTCCCGTTCCTTATGTTTAAATTGTTATACGTATCTCATCTATAGAAGTTATAAGCCCCACAAGACGGTGTTACAATTTTTGCTTTAAATATTTTTATGATTAATAAAATTAAGGGGGAAAGCAGAAAGAAAAAAAGCAGTATTTTGTATCTATCCCAACATTTCCCATTTCCAAGATGCTTTATTCTTTACTAAGGACCTGAGTTCCCATCCGGTATCATTTCCCTTCGACTTGAAGAAGTTCCTTTAGCATTTCTTGAAGTCTCTTAATTTTCTTTTTATCTGAAAATGTCCTTATTTCCTCCTTTCATTCTTGAAGAATAAATACTTCTACTGAATATAACATTCTGGGCTGACAACTGTTCTGTTTTGAGCTCAGTGGTTTCCCCGGGGAAGTCGGCCATGAGCTGGCTGACGACGGTGTTGTGCTCTTCTTGCCATGAGCTGGCTGACGACGGTGTTGTGCTCTTCTTGTTGCTTTCAAGGTCTGCCCGCTACCTTTGGTTTTCCACGGAGTTTGAAACAATCAGCAGGCGATTTTCAAATCATTTACTCTGCTTGGTTTCCTTGAGCTTCTTGCATCTGTAAATTTCTGTTTGCTACTGAACTGGATTTCTATTTTTTGTTACTATTTTTTCTGCTCCATTTTCTTATTTCTCTGTCACTTCTGTCCAACTACAAGTCCACTGGTTAATTTTTTACTTCCGACAGTTGTGTTTTCAGACCTGGACTTCCCACGTGGTTCTTCTTTTCCATCACCCCATGTCTCTGCTGTGAGGTCCTGTCTTGTGGTTCACTCTAAGCTCATGTCATCTCACTTCAGTTATGACCACCCTCTGCTACTTCCTTACCTTCCTCCTGGTGGGGGGGGGGGCACTTTGATTTTCCTTTTTCCTGAATGTTCTATTTTTTAGGGCTTCAAGGTTGGGTATTTTAGCTTTGTACCCCAGACACAATGAATGTTAGATTGTAGAGATTCTGGGTATCGCTGTTTTTCTTGAATGAGTGTCGTCTCTTTTGCGTTGGGTATGAGGGATCTCAGCTGACCCTGAACTGCAAACTCCGTTCCTTTGGGCAGCAGCTCATTTTTTGTTGTTGTCTGAAGTGATCTGAGTCTATTCTGTGTATGTATTGTTCAGCAATAAAAGAAATGTATGAACAGAATTTGGGGATTCCCTGCCTATCCCTTTCCCTTCTAGGAGACCCCCTCACGGCTCCAACCACACTTGGGCCTACTTTCCACAGCCCCAGCCTGACCCTGGTCTGTGGAGGTATCCCTGCCAGCTTCCACCCGCTTCTATTCACTCTGCAATGCCTTCAGGTAGCTGCTTTGTGTATTAGGCCCAGTTTCCATACTTATTTCTGGTCTTTTTTTTTGAAACAGAGTTTTACTTTGTCACCCTTGGTAGAGTGCCATGGCGTCACAGCTCACAGTAATCTCAAACTCTTGGGCTCAACTGATCCTCTTGCTTCAGCCTCTCAGGTAGCTGGGACTACAGGTGCCCACAACACCTGCTATTTTTAGAGACGGGGTCTCACTCTTGCTCAAGCTGCCTCAACCTGTGTACAAGGTGTGCCTGGGATTTCTTACTGCGCCAGAGAGTAAGGAAGTGATCAGAGGCAAATGAGGATCTGTCAGAAAGAGATGGGAGCCTAGGTGTCAAGCCAAATATAAGATAATTTGAGCCAAGAGAATAAAGACTATAATTAATTAGAAACTGTTGTATAGGCTCGGCGCCTATAGCTCAACCGGCTAAGGCGCCAGCCACGTACACCTAAGGTGGCGGGTTCGAATCCCCAGCCCGGACCCGCCAAACAACAATGACGGCTGCAACCAAAAAATAGCCGGGTGTTGTGGCGGGCGCCTGTGGTCCCAGCTACTCGGGAGGCGGAGGCAGGAGACTCGCTTGAGCCCAGGAGTTGGAGGTTGCTGTGAGCTGTAATGCCACGGCACTCTACCCAGGGGGACAGCTTGAGGCTCTGTCTCAAAAAAAAAAAAAAAAAGAAACTGTTGTATAAAAGAGCAATTTATTACTTTATAGTGTCGAAAGAGGCAGAAAGAAAGGAGGAGAAAAGGAAGCAAATTTCATTTGTTGCCTCTGACATCAAGTTTATACTCTCAAAATGATGCTTTATAAATGATACCAGCTAACAAATATAAAATGAATAAAGGAATAAGAAAATCACCATTTTGCAAACCCTGGTGACGAAATGATTCAAGTGAGGGATCACTAAGCTTATTGGAACACAAAATACTGCTTGGCGCCAAAGGTCCCTTACCAGAAAGACAGACCTATACAGCAGAGAAAGCAGGCAGGCCCCACCCTCACCAAGTGATCAAGCTTAAGATTAAGAAGAATCGTGCAACAATACGAAGTAAGCAGCGTCACCCACGGAGCTTTCTTGCTCAAAATATTTAATCTGATCAAATCAAGCTTTTAGACTTAACTTCCAGATTATAAGAAATTCAGGGGTTATATAAGAAGAAAATGTCACCAGGAGGAAAAAGAGATCAGTCAAATCCTGAATGTGGAACATTCTTCAAGACAACTGGTCTGGTCTCTTCAAACAGTCAATGACATTTTTTGAAAGGGGTTAGGCTGGAAGCAGAGTCTCACACCTATAATCCTAGCACTTTGGAAGGCTAAAGTGGGAGGATTGCTTGAGGCTAGGAGTTCAAGACCAGCCTGGGCAACACAGAGAGACTTCATCTCTACAAAAATAAATAAAAAAAGAATTAGCCAGGTGTGGTGGTACACACCTGTAGTTCCAGCTACTCGGGATGCTGAGGCTGGAGGACTGCTGGCATCCAGGAGTTTGAGGTTGCTGTGAATTACAATCACACCACTGCACTTCAGCCTAGATGACAGAGAGAGACCAGGTCTAAAAAGTGGGGGGATTATCTTTTATGGCAACTTGGATGGATCCGGAGACCATTCTTCTAAATGAAACATCACAGGAATGGAAAATCAAACAGCTGTACTTAATACCAGGTTGGATCCAACTGGCCGACATGTAAGTGCACATGTGGAAGAAAATCAGCAATGAACAGCAAGCTGGGAGGGGCGGGGGCAAACCTGGTGGGTGCGAGGTGGGGGCCGTGCTTGTAACCCGGACTCAGTTGTGCAAAAAACAAAGTATGTAAACAAAACACGTGTATCCCCTAATATCCTGAAATTTAAAAAAAATTAAAACTAAAACGTAACAGTTAAAATGAAAAATAAAAAACGGGGGATAGGAATTAAGGAAATGTAAGAAGCAAGCGCCATGCATAACTGTGACTGGATCCTGGCCGGGAATAAACAGCAACATGAGACATTTTTAGGCAATTGTGATGGACACGTGAATATAGGCTGGACATCAATGAATTAACGTTTATATAAAAAACCCTGATATTGTGCTTATGTTGAAGAAAATCCTTATTGGTAAAAGACATATATTCAAATATTTCATCAAAAAAGATAAAATATGAATAATTGTTGAATCCAGGTGTTAAATATGCTGGTATTCATTGTACTAGTCTTTCGATCTTCGGTGTATTTAAATTTTTTTCATAAAAATTTGGTGAAAAATTCTAGTTTACAGGGGTGGGGGGGTGGGTTACAACTCAAAACCAGAGATTTTAACAAAATTGAGGGTAAGGTGATTTTTGTAATGATATCTAAGTGACTAAGCTCTGCCACCCTCCACCCTGAAAGTGACGGAAAGGAGAGAAGTGACTCTGGCCCCACCCAATAACCTGTTGACCTCAGACCCTGTATCACCTCTAAGGACCAGGCCAGGTGGGATCACTGAACAGAAGTGAGCTTCGATGTTACTGACGTACAATACCAAGATTAACCAAATATGACCACTGTTTTCTAATTGTTCACTATTCGGCAGAGAGTCAAACACATGCACAGTTAACTCCGTACAGAATGGAATTCATGGAGGCCAATAGTGAGCAAAGCCCCAGGGGCCATGGGGGAAGGGGACAGAGAGGCAGAGGGAGCTGACGCTGTCCACACTTGCCAGTGGGGATCTGCTTACACCTGCGTTTCTCTGTCATCTCCAGCTCCAGACCCTAGACCCTCGCTAACAATAAGAATTCCAAAATCCATCTGTATTCAATATAGGATCCCTTTAAATCACACATCCCTAATTAAGCCAACATAACTTGAAAATGACAATTTTATGCAATATTTTAAATTTTAGACGTTCATTAGATAAAGCAGTGCATACATGTATGAGATAACCCCTGCCCTCGTATCTACACAATATTAGTGCTGGCCTCTTCCCATTCCTCACCCTGGTCCTATCACCCTCCAATTACAAACCTGAAACTGGCTCAGAGGGTTAACAGCTGACTGCCTGCCCCTAAATTAAATTTGGCTGAAATATCAAAATAACACTCCACTAGAAATCAATATTCCTGCACTTCTGAGAATAAAACTTTATATCTAAGAACTTTGGTGGTAGCCAAACATCTTTTTATTCCAAAAAACAACAATAAGAGCTAAATTATACTATAATTATTACTACAATCCTGAGGAGGGGCTAAGTCCAAAGAATCTGGGCTCCCGAGGAGTCTAAGTCCTTTATTTTGGGGAGTGCTCTTAATCCTGTCTCCTCATCAGACCCCATCAACTCTTTCTTTGTTAATTTGACCCTGGTAATCATCTCACTATGCCCATGCATGTCAGAACATCATGTTATACACCTTAAATATGCATAATAAAAAAGATATTTTAAAATGTGTAAAGGCTTATTAGTTTTAGATTAAGAATGGCCAGATCCCCTCATACCCCTCCCTTGGAGAGGTGGGGGGTCTCCCTCTGGGAATCTGAGTTCCCCGGGACCGTCATGCTGCAGAAGACATTCGGGGCTCGCCAGCTGACAGCGTCACCTGAGCACAGCCTGCCAGCACTCCCTGCCAAGGTGACACATGAGAATAAAGCCTTCTTGGCCCCTCCAAAATAGCCCGTCCACAGCAATATCCCCAGATGACCTCAGCCAACACACAGAGAATAAACTAGCTGAGCCTTGTGCAAATTCCTCACCCAGAAAAGTCCCAAGATTCAACAAATTAAATATAATAATAAAAATTTTTAAATAATATAAAACATTAAATTTTTATTTTAAGCCATTAAGTTTGGGGGTGGCTTGAATTGCAATAATGGATACCCTAGAACAAATTTTAATTTTGAAACTAATTAACTTTGGTTAAATGTATGCAAAAAATACCCTCAATTATGAAATCACTCTGGGACTATGAACTGAATAGTGGTCTCCAGACCCACCCCCTGTAGCCTTGGGGCACAGATCAGCTCCCAACTAAGACAGTTTGTCTTAGGCTCTAAAATAATGCATTTCATAGAGTATACAATGCAACTAACATTTTAACACATTATCCCTGAAATGGCACTCATGTTTTCTAGTTTTACTTTGAAAAAAATTTTTTTTTCTTTTTTTTTTTTTTTTTTGAGATAGAATCTCACTCTGTCACCCTGAGGTAGAGTGTCACGGCCTCAGCTTCGCTCACAGCAACCTCAAATTCCTGGGTTCAAGCATTCCTCTGACTCAGCCTCCCAAGTAACTGGGATTACAGGTGCCCACCACAATGCTAGGCTAATTTTTTTCTATTTTTAGTAGAGATGGGGTCTTGCTTTGCTCAGTCTCCAACTCCTTAGTTCAAGGTGTCCTCTCACTTTGGCCTTCCAGAGTGCTAGGATTACAGGTGTAAGGTACTACAAAAAGTTTTTTTAATTGACAAATATAATTTGAACATACCTTATCTTAAAATGTAATTATTCTAGACCATATCGCAGTTCCGGCCAGTAGCGACCTGCTTCTTTTCAGGATCATGAACAGTATGCATTGTTTCATTTCTCGAAACTGATCTTCAAATGCCATAACCCACTACAGGACAGGTGTGACCTTACAGGAAACGCTGTTCTGTGTCTCAAGGAGCAAGGAGGGCCTGACCACACTGCCTTGTGCCAGAACACCCTTCCCACTGCCGCTCTTAATGAGTGTGCCACCTACAGTGCTAGAAAACGAGATTTTCAACTTTACAGTCTGGAACTTGGCAGATGTGGTTTGCCTCTTAAAGAAGTAAGGATGGAAATAAGACTCATTTGGTAATGCTCCCTAGAGAAATGTGGTTCGAGACTCAAATACTTTACAGAGACCTCTTTCCCACTTATGACACCCATGTATCAATACCTGGGTCACAACTAATCTCTAAAGCAGTAGTTCTCAACCTTCTTAATGCCGCCTAATGCCATGACCCTTTAATATAGTTCCTCATGTTGTGGTGACCCCCAACCATAAAATTATTTTTGTTGCTACTTCATTTAACTGTAATTTTGCTACTGTTAAATATCGTAATGTAAACAACTGATATGCAGGATGTATTTTCATTGTTACAAAGGGGTCGCGACTCACAGGTTGAGAACCGCTGTTCTAAAGCCTCCGAATGCCTGTCTTCAGTGACCCCACCTGCCACCGCACAGTGACTGCAGGTGGTGTGAGACGGCTGAAAGGGCAGAAGACCAGGAGTGGTGGCCATACAGCTGGTAAGGACCAGCCACTGACCTGCTGAGTGACAGGAGAGAAACACTGTGCCTCCCTGGGTCTTGGTGTCTTAACCTGCAGAACCAGAAGGCTGGGGAAAGTGTGCCACATGCCTGCCTTCTCCGGCGTTCTGATTCATTATTGCTCCAGGACTAGTGGCACACCTGGGACATTGACAGCTCTTTCCGCCCTGCTCTGATCATTCTGCTCAAAGAAGAACCCGTAGAAGCTACAAACTAGCCTCACACAAACATAAGAGAAGTCATCTTATAAAGGCAGAAAGTCAAGGTATGCGTGTAGTCAGGACAAGGTGAAAGCTACCAAAGTTTAATGGAATCAACTCTGTATTGGAAGTACCCTCTCTCAGGCCTTCTCAGAGTCTCATCAAACTGGGAAGTAAGAGATTCCCTAAAAATTACACAGAGAGGGAAGAAAATTTCTGCCACTGTGATATCATTTATAATTTGGGGGGTGGGGGACAGAGTCTCACTCTGTAGTCCTGGGGTTGAGTGTCCTGGTGTCATCATAGCTCATGGCAACCTCAAACTCTGGGGCTCAAATGATCCAAGTAGCTGGTACTATGGGCGCCTGACACAAGATCCAGCTAATTTTTTCTATTTTAGTAGAGACAGGGTCTCACTTTTGCTCAGGCTGGTCTCGAACTCCTGAGCTCAAGTGATCTGGCCACCTTGACCTCCCAAAGTACTAGGATTATAGGTGTGAGCCACCAAGACGGCCTATTTATAATTTTCCTAACATGGTGTCTGTTACCCAAAGCTTTAAAGTTCTATATCCTTTACATGCGTATCATTCATGCTGCACTTTACCCTCTGCTTTTTGATCACTGTTAGTTGCAGAAGATGACTTGATGAAGTTAGCACTGAAACCTACCAAATTATGTCTTAGAATTTTAATTTTTAAAATGAATTTAAAAGTAATTTTTATGTATGGCTCGGCACCCGTAGCACAGTGGTTATGGAGCCAGCCACATATACCGAGGTTGGCAGGTTTGAACCCAGCCCAGGCCAGCTGAAACAACAATGACAACTGCAACAAAAAATAGCTGAGAGTTGTGGTGGGCACCTGTAGTCCCAGCTACTTGGGAGGCTGAGGCAAGAGAATCACGTAAGCCCAAGAGTTGGAGGTTGCTGTGAGCTGGGACACCACAGTACTCTACTGAGGGCAACATAGTGAGACTCTGTCCTCCTCCCCCCCAAAAAGTAATTTTTATGTCTTATAAGCTCTAAAATATAGGTCTCATTATTTTGACTCCATTGTTCAAATTTCTAGAAAACTACTCAAAAACCAGATACCATACTACCCATCAAATTTAATGAGTTTAAAAATGAAAACTGGAAAACATTCATGAAAGAGCAAGCCAAGGACAACACACCAACATCCACCAGAGATGGAGGAAAAAAATATTAATTTTTTTACCTCTGACTTTTCTACCTCACAAAGAGAAAAAAAAATCAGATATATAAGAAGTCTTGAATCCCTGTTTTCTGGCAATCTTATGCTACATATATTTGCAAATATGTAAACCACGTGGATAATTCTGCCCTAACTAGGAATATCACTTTACCAGATTATAAATTTAGTCAGCAACCCTCTGTCCAACCCAGCTCACGATACTAAGCAACGCAAACACACGGCCAAACAACCAGCGTTTTAATATTCTGACTTCCATTACCTCCACCACACAATTTCCTGTAATAATCTCATTCATGCCTGAAATCCAAAGACTTTTTATTTATGCTCTCAGGTCAGTATGCCAATAGCAAGAATACCCACCCTTGAAAGGTTGAGCTTTTCAAATGAGTCCTGAAAGAATTCTACCAACTGCCAACGCTATTTCTGCTAACAGAGATAAAGTAAGAAAGGAAATGTTTAAGAAAATGGTTCTAATGCCATTTTCTGTTAAAAAACACTGAGAGATTTACAATGATCAAGTAATATGCCAATTTCTTTCAAATGATGCCAATATCTGATGCCAACACAATTACATGTTGGAAAATGCGTAATGAATCGGGCAGCTCATAATTTCCCTTAGAATGTGTGTGTACAACTTATTAAGTGACATAAAAAGCAAAGAGTCGAGTCATAGCAAATGTTGAAACCTTAAATCTGAGTTTCGCGGCCTCGGGGCATCTTAGTCCAACTCCCTCATCTGGAAGTGCCTAACAATAAGAAATATTAGGTCACGCGCTGCTCTAGAAACACCTGTGATACTTTCACCTAATGAGGCAAATAAATGACAGCTTCATGTTCCTCATCAAATAAGAAAACTTAATGGTTAAATCTGACATAATAAGCCCAAACCCGAACCCTGCAGAAAAGAAAGCACTCACAGGGCGGGCATTTTCTCTTCCAAATTTTCAACTCTGCCAGCTCCCTCACCTAAAGCCACCTGGTGGAAAAACGTGTCCACGGTGGTAGGTCAGTGTGGGTTTTTCCAGAGTAGGGCTTAATTCGTTTGGTGGTCTTTGGAGGCTTAGAAAGAATAGAGTTCTCCTTAATGCCTACTGCCCTTACCTCCCTCACCCCATCCCACCCCCTAATCAATCCCTTTTAAGATACTTGCCAGGCCAAAAGTAGGCAGGTGAATGGATGACTCTCCAGTTCTCCCCTGCCAAGATCACTTGACTACTTTGTATGCTATCACTTCTTTCTCCAAAGAGCTACAACTATCATCTGCCAATGAGGGCTGCCAACGTCCACAAATAAAAATACAGAATACCAGTTATTTGAAATTCAGATAAATGACACCCAATTTCTCAGTGTAAGTACATCTCAAACAGTGCATGGGACGTACTTATACTAAAAAGTTATCTGTTGTTTATTTGAAACTCATATTTAACAAGATTTCCCGGATTTTATCTGGCAAATCTATACAAAACACTCCTAACACAGAGAAAGAAAAATTAAAACTTCTTTACCTCTTTCTGGCAGTCTGAGAAGTAGAGAAAAGGCAGCTCGGAAAAGAAGCTGGGAGTAGAGATGAGGGAAGGGAAAACGTAAAGAGAAAACAAGGACTTCTTATTTTAGCAGAATTCCACATAGTATTTCTCAAACTTTAAGATGCATACAAATCACCCAGGGAGCTTCTTAATTTAGCATGCAGATTCTGATTTGGTACAGCCAGGGCGCCTGGAATCCCCGGTTCTAATCCCTTCACAGGTGACGCTGACAGTACTACTACTGGCCCAAAGACACCGTCCTGAATCCCTGCTGGGCAAGGCAAGGAACACGCACAGGGTGTGGCTACACAGCACCCAAGGAGGGAGAAGACCGGTGATGAATGACACCTCCTAGCAGTTAAAATTAAATACAAAGATTTGGTCTCTTCTGAAGTTCCCTCCAATTCCCCCCTGTGAAAAACTACCACTCTATCATACATACTAAGACACTGGTTTTGAGCAGGAAAAACAAATACCTATACATACAAAGCAAAAGCATCAAGCCGTTTTAGACATGTGTGCTTCTTAAATTATTGCTGAGAAACCAAGTGGCGCATTTAAGAATCCAGCACAAAAGCTTCGCTACGTTTGGACACCTAAAAATAGGATCTAAGCTGTGTAGAATTCATCAAACGGGTGCTCCTAAACACCGACCTGGCACCCTGGGATCTGGCTGTGGTCTGGCCCTTTGGGATGTGTGTGCTTGTACACACCAATATGGGCGTGGGCGTCACTTTCCAAAAGTTACCTGGAAAAAAGTTGTTCTTCCAGTTCAGGGGCTGATTACTTAGACCAAGGGTGGAGACTGAGGCCCCCTGGGGCATATCCGTGAGAGTCTTACAGTTTCCCTGATGTCTCTGACTCAAGACAGAAAAAGGTCATTGGGAAAATAGATTATTCTTGCCATCCACAGAAGGCCACGACTCTACCCCAAAATTCTGCTTTGCAATTAATTGATTATACTGAATAGGATGCTTCCGTTAGTCATCTATTCTAATGGAGACACTTGTCTGGGGTTTTAACTTTTTGCCAATTATTTTTCTTTAACTCAGGGGCTCTAGTTAAGAGCACCAGAGCCAGACTGCATGTACTGGCCCTGACACATGCCACCTGTAACCCCAGGTTTCATGCCACTCAGGCTCCATTTCTGCATCCGTAAAAAGGGTCCATAAAAGTCTATCTGTCACTGGGTCGCTGTGAGGAATAAACTGAATAAAGTGTATCAAGGGCTTAGCACAGTACCTAGGACAAGTTCAACAACCACACCTGCTAATATCTGTCATTGTACTTAGTGCTTTTCCTCTGCTTTGCATGAAGCTCTGAGTAGCTAAACGTTACCCCCAAAGACTTCCCTTAGATCACCTCCTATTACCTGGCGTCTCTAGTGGCAAAACCAAGCCTCTAGCAAGGGCAAAGAAGGTACAGTTGCATGTATAAACTGACAGAGCCATCAAAACATGTTAACAGACACAGAAAATACGCTATCGGAAACCCTGACTTGGGGGATGGGGATACACAGCGTTGGCTGGTACACTCAGAGGCCTACTCCAAAACTAATCCAAAATGCATACACAGAAATCTGTGTTATTATAAACAGCCTATTTTCCCACTCAGTAGCATTCCATGTTCAGAAGAAACTAACGACTCATCTAATTTAAAAAAATAATTTCATTTTATCCAGATGATTGATAGCTATCTCACTAGCACAAAAGAGATAACTGTTTGTACCATGAGCCACACTCACAAATAAAGACTCTCAGGGAATATTTCCTAAAGTTCCTTTTTTTGTGGATGATACTGATGCGGACTATTAAGGGCACATCAGCATTAGAGACCAGGAGCTTCACTGGCCTCAGACGACTTCAGCATGCTCCATCTCAATGTCCTGCAACTGAGTCTTCCAAGGCAAGAAGCCCACACCGTTATTAACCTAATAAGCTCCTTGTTTCTTGTACTGTATCACAACTGTGAGAAAAATGGGGGTAATATTTCCTTTTCCACGACCAGCAGCTTTCTAAGAAAAGCCTTATGATGACGCTAATTACTTAAGCCACAGATCAGAGAAGTCAGCTGCCACCACTGCTCAGATCCCTGTAAGGCTCTCAATGACAAAGATTAAAGCTGGCTTCTCTCTGTCCAGGCCTCACGTGGAGCAACTCTGTCCGGCTGCAACACAGCACGCAAGCTGTTGGAGGAACCTTCCAGAGAAGAGTGAGCATTCCATCACGATTAGGATTAGATTAAAAACAAAGATTAAACACTGGATAATGGGCTGCATTACATACCATATCCTTAAATGAACAAAAAAACTATTTACTGGAATCCTGCAGCATAAAAGTAGGTTATAAACATTGACATTTTTCTTTCTACTCGCACTTGGAATCACTTTGGTCTTAACCATTTGTGCCTCTGTTCCTCTGGAGTTAACTGGTTTCTCTGCCCTTCCCTATACATAACACTGAGTCTTCACCAAATGATCCTCCATTCACCTTAATGTGATTTGGGGGGTTTGTAGTGTCTTTATTTTCTAAGAATCTTCACATACCTGTGCCATGGTGGTGATCAATTCTTTAACATTTGTTTGACTACAGCTTAAGATTTCCTTTTTTAAAGAATTTTTTTAATAAAGAATTCAAATCTCTTAATTCTTCCACACTCACCTATCCTCCACCCACAGGGCACTCCTCTTCCTCACCCTCCGCCCACTGCCCTGGGTCTTCTTGCCTTTGACAGCATGCAATTCCTTGAATAAAGGAGACTGGAATTTTGTTACCAGTGAAACGAACTTTACATTTGAGATATCCAAACTGGGTGGATTTGGTATAAGCTTCTTTCAAAAAGTACTACTCCATTATCGGGAATGTTTATGCCTAAAAGAAGATTCTGTGTTCCATTGTGTCCAAAGCTTTCAAAGTGCAATTGTTCAATTTGCAAACTGCAATTGGTTAACCAAGCTAAACTTAATTAGTCCAACGATCCTACAGCCCACATCAAACCCCACTGTTTGATGTATTCTGCGAGATGCCCAAGCTGCCTACAGCTGGCTCAGGGTCACAATGAAAAGGCAGCCGGGCTTAGGTCTGGGAACCGAAATGAGCTGTTCTAAGTGGAGCTTTTCTTCCATTTTCTGAGGCTGCACCGCTCTGACCTTCTCCAAATCAATCCTTTGCGGATTAACATGTAAAGCAGTGTCGAATTAATTTCAGAAAGGGAATATGAGATCAGCCTAGGATCATACAAAACATCTAACTCCTAAATACACTGATGCTTCTAGCCGTTCAATGAGAAGCTGTCAATAAAGGGAAAAAAGTCGGGGAGGGGGGCGGCCAGAAGGATTTGAAGGTTGGAGCAATCTATCAGACTAGTTAGCATATTGCCTACTTCTGTGGCATGGCTAATGCATTCCTCTAGAAGTTAATCCTATTTCTAAAGACCCTCCCGCGAGGAGCACATAGGCCGTGATGAATGAGAACTAAAATGCATTAAAATTCTCAACAACTTCACCAAAAGGCACACTATTAGATTCTGAGTGTCTAAAATCAGACGGTTCATTAGAAGTGCAGGTCTTAAAGAACCGCTTTTGTTCCTACACACTGGGGAGAAAGGGGCCAGTGTGTCACTTGTGACACCTGCAGCCAAAATATTTTTACATGAGGTTGTCCAAGTAATCAACAAGAAATGCTCCATGAAACGGCGAGGGGAGGCCTTTTTCACCAGCTAGCTTAAATACCGTTAGTCCGCTCCTGCGTCCAGGGAGGGTGTGTGTTTCCACGGCATTAGCCACACAACGGTGTCATTAAACCCACTTTTAAAAAACAGACGGGAAAGAGCACTTAATTTCCCTCGGAGAAGCGGCAATGTTTGAACACTTCTGTTTTTCTCTTATTGTATTTTGCTTGTACTCAATTAAGAGATAATTTAGCCATTTATCAAGAAGGAATTGGGGCTGAGCATTTCTACAGGCATTTAATGCAGCTATTCTTAGAGGCAAAAATCTGCAACCATCTCCAGAAGACAGTTAATAGCGGGAGGCCTAATACTGACTAGAAATTACAGCTCAATGAGTGAGTTTTGAGTCCCCGTCAGCAGTGTAGGAAGAGGCTGAAGGCTCAAGAATGACTGCAACACATTATAAAGCAATGTCAATTCTGTCGTCAGAAACGACAAAGACGAAACACCCAGGACTCCCTGGAACCCGCAGGAAACAGAGGCTGAGAAGGCTCCGAAAGTCAAAACTGCAGAGAACAGAAGCACACCTAGAAATGGGAGGGAGATTCGTTAAATGAACGAATTACAGAAAGACTGAATGGGGTTACGTGGTAGTCGGACACAGGATGTTTATAGCAACTTGATAAGCTGATGTCTTACACAAGTTCATCCTCAGTGCTAAACACCAAGTTCAGCAGAGGGGTTCCCCCTGGGGTGCTGGTGAAGGCGGGCAGGAGAGGAGCAGATAGGGAGGCAGGATCCTGTCTGCCTTGTGCTACATTTTACTCTCGTATGAAGCCAATATTACACTGAAAGTGATACTCCCTCTGACCTTTCATTGTTTTCATCAGAATCTATCACTTCTTTATGATGGACTCAAACTCACTATAAACAGTTTATCAGTCTAAACTCTGTTGCATCTGAACACAGTAATTACGGTAATGGTAACTAACAGTACCCATTATGGAGAGCTTCTAACATACATCTGTTTTACATGCGTTATCGCTAATCCTCAGAATCCTCCAGGGAGGTGGCATCTTTGTTTTACAGATAAAACACCTGAGGCTCAGAGAGGGCAAGTCAGCTGTTAAAGGTCACACAGCTAGCAGCCACCACAGAGGGCTGAACTGGGATCTGTCGGACTCCAAAAGGCATGCTCTTCACATGTTTCCATAAAGAAAGAGAAAATATACTACTCTAAGAGCAAGAAGCATAACTAGAAGTCACAATCCCCAAAAGGCTACAAGGTCCCACATGAGTAGACTCTTGTGAAATGCCAGAGTCAAAGATTTTATGAATAAATTAAAAAGACCCACCCTACATAAACCAGAGTCAGTGTACTCACAGGGCAGCGAAAGGAAAACAGACTCAAGGAACATCATCAAAAGCAAGGCTGTGTGACCGGTGGAGATGACCACCAACCACCCCTTCCCTCAATGAGAAGGGCCTTAACCATGGGGGGAGGGGAATGCCAGGTGGAAGTGGGCAGGAAGGCAGTGCCGACCGAAGGCTGCCCCCGTGCCAGGCCCTGACCATCCCGCAGGTAGCTGGGAAGCCTGCCTGAGAGGGAACATCCCACTCCCTGGTCTCAGGACGAAGCAGACTCAGGGGACCAGAGGAACGAGAACACCCAAGAGGCTGGCCCATGTCTGCTCCCTCCTCCACGAGTAACAAAGCTTTAACAGTGCCCAGAGCAGGCTCGCCGGGCATGCAGGTTTGAGGGAGTCACCTGGGATAGCTATCTACGTCTCTATCTATAGAGAGGTGTCCAGGTCTAGATACATAGAGAGATGCTTCCCAGTGACCTGCCCATTGGAGGAAAACAAATAAATAGTAACAGAATTTTTAAAGTCACTGATAATTGTACCACCTCACATAAGGGTTTGAGCAGACTTGGCTTGAGCCCCATTCCCCTAAAATACCTCAGACTCGATTTCTTGGGTGTGAATGGCTGTTGTCTTTTAGATGACCCCTAGAGAGGCAACCGAATGACTGAGAACCAGAAGTCTCAGCTCTGAGGGCAGCTCTCTCAGTCTCTCCCATGGAGAAGAAACAGAAACCAGAAAGCAGGAGGCTGTGTGCAGAGCTGGAGATGACTTCACTGCCCAGGCAGGCCAGCCCTGGCACCAAGGATGCAAGGGTGCCCCCACAGGTGTACAAAGATAACCAGCGAGTGCAGGAGGGGCATCCGCAGAGAAAGGTGAACAGACCAGGCGTGTAGCTCACAGCATCACTGCTGCTTATCTCCTAAGCTGGGGACTGGGAGCAGGAAGAAAGCCCACGAGGGTGTCAGTGGGTTTATTTCACCCTGGTATGACACCTCTATGGGCAGGAGGCACTGTGGGGACACCGGCCACTGCGGGCGCGAGGACTTTTCCTGTAGATCTGTCTTCATTTCCTCGCTTTCCCGTCTGCCCTTTGTGTACAGTAAGAGCACACGAGGATTAGGAAGAACAAAGAAAATGACTGTTTCAATGGTTTTGTTGAACCACTGCCAAGAAGACTCAGAAGAGGGAGCTGGCTTAAATTGCTAGGCATTCATTCATTCAAGTCATTCATTCCAACAGTTACTGGTCTCCCCAGCTATCAGCTAAAGTAATGGCTGGGAGAGCTGACCTTTGTCTAGTCTGCAGACCCTTTTCCCCAAACCTCCTGTTTTCATTTTGTTTGCTATGACTTCTCTCCCCGGAAGGTTCACGGTGTTACCTCTTAGGCATCTCATACATGTCTGGTAAGGGATTTAAGCACTTGTTTAAGGACAAAAGAACTTCAAGCATTTGATCTGAATAGATCGAAGACGTGTTGCTGAGTTTTCAGTACAGAAAACATCAGAGATTATCCTCAAACTGACAAGTTTGAAGATGCAAAGTCTAGGCTATAAAGAGGAGCTCAGCAGTCCCCAAGTTACAAACAGCCAACTTGCATACAACTTGCAAGGAGGTACAATGGTAAGTCCCTGAGTTATGAACATCCGACTGATGTACAACTCACACTTACAAACGACGGCTATAACAAAGGTTAACATGCCTGTTCCATCTTACATACAAATTCAACATAAGAAGAAAGCTACGGAACCTATCTTGTTCGTAACCTGGGGACTGCCTGTACCCCTTTAAAATGAGAAATGTGGCTAAAGGAATGAAGGCAAAGAGGCAAGGAAAGAGGAGGAGAAAGTGACCCCCAGAGGAAGGTCCAGGACACGTGCAGGAGCCCGTGGTGGCCTCTGATGACACCGGGGCACAGACACCAGCTGTCCCCACCTTCCCCACCCACACATGAACTATCCCAGGCCTCCTGCAAGTAACTTAAACTGCTGCGGACACACCTTCCTTGTTATCGAGGTGTGATAGAGAACCAAACTTTGTCTAATGGATGAAATGAAGACTCCACAAAGCGTATCTACCTGACCTGATGGGTTTCTTCTTTAATAAACTTTTTTGGGAGAATAATTTTTCATTTATATTTTTGTTGTTGTTGTTTTGAGACAGAGCCTCAAGTTGTCCCCCTGGGTAGAGTGCTGTAGCATCACAACTCACAGCAACCTCCAACTCCTGGGCTCAAGCGAGTCTCCTGCCTCTGCCTCCCAAGTAGCTGGGACCACAGGCGCCCGCCACAGCACCTGGCTGTTTTTTGGTTGCAGCTGTCATTGTTGTTTTGGCAGGCCTGGGCTAGATTTGAACCCGCCACCTTAGGTGTATGTGGCTGGCGCCTTAGCCACTTGAGCCACAGGTGCCGAGCCTATGAGTTCGACTTTATCATAGGATAATCATATCATAACGTGTATAGGGAAAAGCAGCATACACAAAGTTTGATACAATCCACAGTTCCAGGTATCCACAGGGGGTTGTGGGAAGCACCCCCATGAGTAAGAGGGGACTGTTGTACTTTACAGATAAGAGGATTTGGGTTTAGAAAGACTCTTCCATTTGAAGAGGTGAATTCATTTGAATGCTGGTCCTGTGGTCTGGTTATAAAGCCTTAACCACTATGTTATGCAACCAAGTGGGGTGGTGATGTGGTCAGCACTCAGCTTCGGCCTTGTTGGAGCAAAGTTTAGCAAAACACGGTGCCCACGCCATAGTGGCATGTAAAACAATCTCAAAGGACATTAGAACTTCTGAAGCCTGAGTGTTAAGAACCACCAGGAGCATATCCGAAGTCAGAGTTCAAATTTCACTACTTGCTGCAGTACAGTGGGTACAGAGGACTGAGGGGCGTCCGGTAAGAGGGAGTTGGGGGTGCCAAGTTTGGAGTCTGGGCTGGTGCTGAATGATTCCCAGAGAGAGGTGTTAGGGGTTGGCTGTGTCCTTCTCAAAAACACTTAGTGAAACCCGAAACTTTGGGAATGTGGCCTTATTTGGAGGAATGGTCTTCACAGAGGTAATCACATTAAAATACGGTCATCAGGGTGGTTCTTAATCCAAAATAGCTTTATAAACTGTGAGATGTTCCACTTCTGTTGTTCTAAGAAAAATTTAATTAGCCATTATAAAACTCTGAAAATTATACTACCTAGATGGCAAATACCTTTAGTTTTATATTAAAAAATAGTTATAGGCTCGGTGCCTGTAGCTCAGCAGCTAGGGCACCAGCCACATACACTGGAGCTGGTGGGTTCAAATCCAGCCCAGCTCTGCCAAACAACAATGACTACAACCAAAATATTGTCAGGCCTTGTGGCAGGTACCTGTAGTCCCAGTTACTTGGGAGGCTGAGGCAGGAGAATCGCTTGAGCCCAAGAGTTGGAGGTTGCTGTGAGCTGTGACACCACAGCACTCTACCCATGGTGACAGCTTGAGACTCTGTCTCACAAAAAAATAATAATAAAAATAATTATAGACTTTACGTCAACTAATTCTTGAGATCAACTTGGTTCGGGGGGGTGTGTGTGTATGTACGCACACACACATATACATGTATACCATTTTAAGTGATTTTTAAAAGATATGCTTCATTTGTCTTGCAAATAAGTGAGCCTTCTTGTTTCACTTAAAATGCAGAAGGCAGGTCTGGTTCTACCAATGTCACCTGGGTATTATCAGAGCCCCACGGAGCTACCAGCCCCAGGATTCTGGAAATCTGTGCGCAGAACTAGCATAAGCAGAGCATGTTTCCACGATCCTGATGTCATCTGCAGACACATCTATATCTCTAGCACCTGAGATGTATCTAACATGTCCAAGGCTATAATACATCTCTGAGGGGCAGCTGCTAGAGAATAAGCAGCGAGTTAGAAATCAGAATTATTTTAAGGACAGAAGATTCCTGATTATGACTTTAAATAATGAAGAACAAACTAGAAATCTGGCATTATGCCAACCACTACCTTGGTGGGCAGGGCGTACGGGGTGGGGGTGGTGAAGGGAAGGGCATCCGCTTCAAATAATTGTGGAAGAGAAATACCTGGAAGGAGCCAGGCGGTGGCTCATGCCTGTAATCCTAGCACTCTGGGAGGCTGAGGTGGGTGGGTTGATTAAGCTCACGGGTTCAAGGCCAGCCTGAGCAAAAAGCAAGACCCTGTCTCTACTAAAAATAGAAAAACTGAGGCAAGAGGATCACTTGAGCCCGAGTTGGAGGTTGCTGTGAGCTATGATACCACAGCACTCTACGGAGGGGAGGGGGGGAGAGAGAGAAAGGAAGGAAGGAAGGAAGGAAGGAAGGAAGGAAGGAAGATCTGGAAGGGAGAGGGAGCTGCTTCACCTGGTACAAGGAATTAGAATAACAATTTTTTTTTTTAATTAGGAAAAATGATAGAGTCCTGCCAACTTCGCTCTGTGGACTGTGATTTGAATGTGACAAAGATGGAGACCTATCAAAAGCCACAATTTTGCATCACACTGCACACTTGTGAAACTGCTCCTGAGCCAAGATGAATTTGTTCTTTTAAGCCAATGTTTGAAATACATAATCACCTTTTACTACTATTGGTTTAACTGCTTTTTCCAATGAACGAACCTTGTAGCCTCTCTATTCCACACTCCGCTCAGCCCATTCTTTATTTTCCTCACACACTTCGAGCGCCAAGAGTTGAGATTCCCCATGAGAAGGGCAGGACTCGGCCTCTCCAACGACCACAGAGTGGTTTTTCTACTGGATTTTCAGCATTTGGTGCTTGTGTTTGTTCTTAATTCCTCTATTTTCTAGTCTATTATGTTGCTGGTGGGTTGTTTTTTTCCAAATGCACTAAAGGTATTTGCCAAACACCCATTTTAACTTCTTAAGTGACAAATTGATCCCATACAAGTTATTAAGTTAGCATAAAAGTACTCACTAAAATGTAACTGAAAAAAATACATACATGCATATATAACTGTGGAAAAACCAGGTATAACCAAGTGCGACTCTTACTGACAATGAGTCCGAGAGTGCGCCTGTGGTCTCAGGAGCTGCACGGGGCTGTCTGGTGGGCTGATGAGGAAAGAGCATTCCAGGCATGTGACAGGCCACTTCAAGGAAGATACAAAGGCAGAAGCAGGCAGGCACATGAAAGGGTGGTTCAGGGCTGAGCCTGAGATGAAAGGCAGAGCTGCGGGCAGTTTGCAAAGGAGGAAGCACAAGAAGTGATGGATCTCCGGTGCCTGCGTGATGGCTCTTGGATGTGGTCCAGAGTTTGATGGAAGATCTCTGTGGCACTTCACAGAGAAACCACCTCAACTGAAGGCTTGGAGATGAAAAGGAAGATTCCAGAGGTAAGACACGGCAGGAAGAGCCCTTTCTGAGATAAACTTTGGGGCAAGAGCTAAGAAGCTGGAAGACGGAGGAACTGATAAGACAATAACACAGAGAGTAACAGGACAGACTAGGCACAGCCAACTTCAAATATCCCCACTGGCCCAAACCTGGTGCACCCTTCAACACTGAGCCACAGCACTGAGCCTCCTGGCATAGATCAGGAGGACTGGCACCTGATCCCATCTCCTTCTAGAGCGCCCTCCTGTTCTGGAGAGGCTGGAAAGGTTAACAAGAGCATCCCAGACCCCCAACAGGTAAAGTTCTGGATGTAACTGACATAGGTTTGCCAAAAAAGACGTGTTCACATGACATTTAGAAGGAAAAAGAACAGAGGTCCTCCCCTGCCACTTGGATCTGGCCGTTTTGTGTCCCGTCACCTGTGTGGTGAGCATCTCCAGAGTTTAGTTCTTGGTACACTGATGGCATCAGAAGCGTGTGGAATGAATGAACAAGTGAATGAACAGTCAGGCTTCACGAGAGCGGGAAGAATCGGCACCCTGGAAATATTAAAGATGGTGCTGAATAAAACTCTGCTTTTTCACTCAGTGGTTAGGGCGCCAGACGCATGCACTGGGGCTGGTGGGTTTGAACCCAGCCCGGGCCTGCTAAACAACAATAACAACAACAACAACAACAAAAATAGCTAGGCATTGTGGCAGGTGCCTGTAGTCCCAACTATTTGGGAGGCTGAGGCAAGAGAATCGCTTAAGCCCAAAAGTTTGAGGTTGCTGTGAGCTGTGATGCCACAGCACTCTACCCAGAACAACATAGTAAGACTCTGTCTCAAAAACAAAAACAAAAAAAACCTCTGCTTTTCTTTCCTATACTCTTCCTTTTTTCCAAAATAGTAGAAATGACTGAATTTCCTGAAAAATTATTTATACTTGTATCTTCATCAAATCCTTTTTTGCTCAAAAGACCTTGAACTTGGCCCACCATGTGTCCTCTCCCATTTACAACTTGTACAGGGCAAACAGCAATGTTCTATCACGTGGCATCTTCTAGAATGGTTATATGAAGTCGCAATCCACACTGTTACTGCGGATGAATTCTGCACAGCACCACCAACAGAATAGGATACACCACCCCTATCATTTATAAACAGGGAAGTGTCCCCCAATGGCACACGGTCAGCAGGAAACAGAATTCCATTCTGCTACACCCTCTCCAAGTACAAGTTTATATGGTGAATACAGAACAGATATTCAAAAGAGAGAGGGGCAAATGGAGCGGAAAATGGGCCCAGTGCTGCCTTAGTTGGTATAAATATGATCTGAGCACGTTCACAGGCAAAAGGAATAAGGAAGAGCTAAAAAAGAAGAGTGAAGTGTGTGGCTACCCAGAGCGCCATGAGAACGGCTGGTAGCACAGACAGGGCACACAGAAGGCCCAGGAGAGACAGGAGACCACAGATGCTCATGGGCAGGTTGGGGAGCAGAGGTGCCTTGGACAACCCATGGGCAGCATATACTTGAAGTCTGTTTTGAGGGTGCAAATAGGAGGAGGGGCAAAAAGTTAAAAGTCCTGAAGGTTACCAAGAATTGTCAATGAGCACAGCATATTCAACGAGTAAGTCAGAAACACAGCCTCGGTGACAGAGAAGCATAAAATTCCCACAGCAGGAGGAAACAGTCTCCCTGAGGCAGAATGTTTGACTTAACCAGTGGAATACAGGAGTTGAAGAACTCTTGGTGACTTTTTAAACTCTATGTCCTCATTCTTTTTCTACCCTCAAACTCAGTGGTATTTCCCACTGTTGTTCCATGCTCTGAGAACCTTATTTGGTGGAAGGTTCAGGCTGAGGTCTGATTCAGTAGGTTCAGAAGCAACTGAATAAAAATGCTGATACCCAACAGGGCAGACGGTATCAACAGGGAGGTCGGGCGTTGCTAATAGGACTGAATTCCTGAAAAATTATTTACACTTCTGTCTTCAGAGTTCAGTACTCGGTATATCGATGGCATTAGAAGTTTATAGAATGAACAGACAAAGGAATGAACAGTTTGGCTTCACTGAAACAGGCAGGATCAGCACCCTAGAAATATTAAAGAAGGCCCTGCATAAAACTCTGATTTTCTTTCCTTCATTCTTCCTTTCTACCAGAAGGCTAGTAACCTGTCCAGCAATTCTTTTTTCTAACTATAATAGACACCCTAATGCCACATTTTCACTAACAGCAAAAACAATTCACATTAGAGGGGGTTCTTCCATCCACCAGAGTTAATTTTTTAAGTGGATAAGCAATTAAAGATGCCAAGTAGATTAAAATTGATCCTTTGCACAAAAGTTGTGATCAATAAAAAAACAATCTGTAAATTTGATTGCATAAATCCTTTTTACTTAAGTCCACCATAAGCATAATTTTCAGGATCACTACTTTGATCTCACTTACTGGAAAAGAAAATGTGATAAAAATATTGCTGCGGAACTTAGTTTCCAGAAAACGACAAAAAATATATCTCTTTAAAAATGTGAGCCATCAGAGGAGGCAAATACAAGGCCGCTTATCAAGGAAAGTGTGTGATTAAAAAGTCCCTTGGGATCTAGCCAAGTTGCTAAACTAGTATGAAAAATGCTCTTTGAAATGCGGCTTCTTTTATTTAACTGATTCCAACAGCCCCTTACTGGTTTCCAGAGTCTGGCAGCATCACACTGTGTCCTCTGGGTTCTGGCTGTTAGGACTCAGCTCACACAGCTCCACCCCTCCTCCTCCTCCTTCTCCTCCTGCTCCTCTCCCTGGGTCCTGCGCCCAGGTCTGCTGCACTCCTGGGAGGCTCCGAGTAATGCACGAAAGCCCTCCTGCCACTTCACCTGCCAGAGTGTGTCTTCTGCTCAGGTTGGGAGGGACGAGCACCCACACCCAGCGTCTCAGTGTGCTTTCTTCATCTTCCTCCTCTCCTACTTTGTCACCCTTCATACTGTCACGTGGAATGGCATTTCCACCTGTTCAGGAGTGGCTGTCGGACCCTTCATAATTTGCCTCATACCAACTTCTTATGTCACGACATTTAAGCAAAATTTACAGTATTAACTATACATTACTATATAATATATACCACACAGAGAGTATTATTATAAATATAAACACTCATATTAATAGTCTATGCAGATATTAGTAACTATACAGCTGTTACTTATGGTCTCAGTGTGTGAGGTTATTTCTTTTTTAATGGGTTCACTGTGTGCCATTCAAAGCAGAATGTTTTTAGTATCAAAATTTTAAAGATCTTTTTTTCTATTCTAATGGCTATTGTTACACAGTAGGAATGGTAGTCCCCAAAGAGATAGGGACACGTCCTAATCCTCAGAACCTGGGAACATGACCTTATTTGGAAAAGGGGTCCTTGCAGGCACAATTGAAGATTTTGAGATGAGATCATCTTGGATACCTGGGTGGTGACCTTACACAATAAGGAAGAGGGGAGACACAGACACAGAGGGGGACAGGGGCAGAAACTGGAGTGATGCAGCTACAAGCTGAGGAAGTCAGTCACCACCAGGAGTTGCAAGAGGCCAAGAACGGGTTTTCCTCAGAGCCTCCGAGGCAGTGTGGCCCTGCTGACACCTGGATTTCAGGGTCTAAACTGTAAGAGGATAAATTTTTAAGTGATCCCTTTTGTGATGATTTGTTATAGCACCCACAGATAACCAATACACAAGTCCAGGTTTTACCAAGCCCCAAATCACAGTACACATACCAGCCATCTCTTTCTTCCAGAAACTTTCCTCCTGGCACACTCTGTCCCATTCCACTCTGAATGGATTACTAACCTAGGCCTCCTTTATAAGACTTCCTTCCCTGCTCCTATGGATGAGGCCCACTGATGGAAGCATCCCATGCTTTCTCCTGGGTTTCCTTTGTTTTGCTAGAGCATCTCCTCAAGTAACTTGCTAAGAAAGGAAGAAAACATTGAGTATTCCAGTACCCCCAAATCTCTTTAACCCTCTGCAAACTTAGTTGATTGTTTGGGTAGAAACATCACTCCAGATTTAAAATAATGTTCCTCAGAACTGTAGCACGGCTAGTTCACATTCCCTTATAAATAATCTGCACATATGCCTCTCTGGAACCATTTAGAATATTCCCTTTATCCTTGGTTCCCTGAGATCTCACCATGTCACCTCCAGGAATGACTTTTTAAAATTCATTCTACTTGGCGGCAGGCTGGGCCTTTTAACATGAAGACTCATTTCTTCACGTATCATTTATCAACTCCTCCCACACACTTTCTCTTGTTGCTAACTCTTATGGGCTGCCAGGGCTATCTAAAAGAACATTCTACAAAGATGGAAATCTTCCACAAACCTGTGCTACCCAATACTGCAGCCACTAGCCACACGTGGCCTCCGAGCAGCTGACATGAGGCTAATGTGACTAAAAAACTGAATTTGTTTTTAATTTTTAATTAACTTATTTTTTATTGTTTGAGATTCATTGAGGGTAGAAAAAATTAGGTCACACTGATTATATTTGTTAGATAAAGCCCCTATTATAATTATGTACCGCCCCCAAGAGGTGTGCCATAAACTGTGACCCCATCGCCCTCTTTCCTCCCCTCTCCCCGATCCCTCATTCCCTTACCTCCCCTTGTATTAGCTCATCTGCTGCCTTCACATTAGAATTGAGTACATTGGGTTCTCCCTTCTCCATCCTGTGATGCTTTACTAAAAAGAACGTGTTCAACCTCCATCTGGGTTAATACAAAACTTAAGTCTCCATCTTTTTTAGTGGTTGAATAGTATTCCATGGTATCCATATACCACAGCTTGTTAATCCATTCTTAGGTTGGTGGGCATTTAGGCTATTTCCATAGTCCAGTGCAAATGTCTTTAGGAGAAACTGATTTTTCTTCTTCTGGGTAGATGCCTAGTAATGGGATTGCAGCATCAAACAGGAGGTCTCATTTGAGTTATGTGAGGATTCTCCATATTTCCTTCCAAAAAGGTTGTATCAGTTTGCAGTCCCACCAGCAGTGTAAAAGTGTTCCCTTATCTCCAGATCCACGCCAGCATCTGCAGCTTTGAGACTTTGTGATGGGGGCCATTTTTACTGGGGTTAGGTGGTATCTCAGGGTGGTTTTGATTTGCATTTCTCTGATGATTAGGGACACTGAGCATTTTTTCATGTTTATTAGCCATTAGTCTGTCTTCTTTACAGAAGGTTCTATTCATGTCTCTTGCCCAGTGGCATATGGGATTGTTGGGTCTTTTTTTTGTTAATTTGAAGAACTGAATTTTTAATTTAATTCTCATTAACTTAAATTCAAACAGACTCATGTGATTAGTGGCCACTGTGCTAGACAGTGCAGTGAGACCCATAGAACTTATTTTCTATGTCTCTTATTTGCTCCCACGTTTTCCTAAGTCCCTATGTTTTTAGTCCTTATCTAGAATGTTTCCTTTTTTTTTTTTGAGACACAGCCTCAAGCTGTCCGCCTGGGTAGAGTGCCGTGGCATTACAACTCACAGCAACCTCCAACTCTTGGGCTCAACCAAGTCTCCTGTCTCTGCCTCCCAAGTAGCTGAGACGGCAACGCCTGGCCATTTTTTGGTTGCACCCATCATTGTTGTTTGGTGGGCCCAGGCTGGATTTGAACCCACCACCTTAGGTGTATGTGGCTGGCGCCTTAGCTACTTGAGCCACAGGCACCGAGCCTAGAACATTTCCTTGACTTTATCTTTCCTCCAGCCTTTTTATGGATTTCTAGGTTTTGGCAATCATTACACATTTCCAGTAATATTATTCTTTAACAATATTTAATTTTGATTTAAGGATGCAATATTTTTTTTTTCTGTAGAGACAGAGTCTTACTTTGTTGCCCTTGGTAGAGTGCCGTGGCGTCACACAGCTCACAGCAACCTTCAACTCCTGGGCTTAAGTGATTCTCTTGCCTCAGCCTCCCGAGTAGCTGGGACTACAGGCATCCGCCACACACCCAGCTATTTTTTGGTTGCAGTTTGGCCGGGGCCGGGTTTGAGCCCGCCACCCTTGGTATATGGGGCCGGCACCCTACTCACCACCCAGGATGCAATATTCTTGACTGCAGATTCATACTCTAATGAAAGGTTTCAAATCGCTATTCATTTCATTGAATTAGCTTTTTCCTCTGAAGTCAGTTTTCCTTTTTATCGTGGCCTCTTTCACATTTTAAGTTACAATGACATGCTTGGTAACCCTTGCTTCTCCATTTGCATTAAAACTTGAGACTGTAATGTACACAGCTATGATTTAATAAATTAAAAAAAAAAAAAACCTGAGACCATAGAAAAGGCTGACAAATGTCTGAAGACAAAATCCTCCAGGAGCATCTTCACTGCCCTGCGTAGTCTGGGCATTGAACCAGAGCACTGGCCAGGCTTGGTTAAAAGACAACTGAATAGGAGATATGCCCTGGAATCAGGACACAGTATACTGCTCCAGAGAGTGAGATGTCTTCCTGCAGCATAATTTGTTTATATTCCACAGTATATAAAAAAAAAAAAAAAAAAACCAAAACGCTAGAGACCTTCGCCCTGTCATCTTCTTCCCAGAAAGGATTTGCTTATATTCCAGAGCAAAGTCTGTCCCTCTTGCCCCTCCCTCTCCCCCAAGGAAGACCGGGCAGGTGTGCAGCCATGCTACAGCTCTACCTCTGATGGTTCCAGCGTCCCCTCCCGCAGCACAACCAGCTGCACCTGCAGGATGTCACAGGCTGACTTGTGTCCTCCCTACAAAACTCATATATTGAAGTCCTAAGCTCCAGCTCCTCAAAATGGGACTGTATGTGGAAGCAGGGTCACTGCAGAGCTGGATAAGTTAAAAAGAGGTCATTCAGGTGAGTCCTAATCCAACAGGACTTGTGTCCTGGCAAAAAGAGTAAATACGGACAGAGACCTGGCCAGAGGGAAGACGCTGTGAAGACACGGAGAGAAGGTGGCCACCTTGGAGCAAGGAGCCGGGCCTGGAACAGATGCTTCCTCAGAGCCTCAGAAGGAACCCATCCTGTCAACACCTTCATCTCAGACTTCTGTCCTCCGGATCCATGAGAAAATAAATTCTGTTGTTTAAGCCACTCAGTCTATAGTACTAGCAGGACCAGAGGAAGACCACCTCTTCCTGTTGGAGCCCTAAGAAGCTCCAGGAGTAAGATCCAGAGAGCTCCTGTTTCTTTCAGAGCATGCACTTCTCTCCATCTGGGTCTACACTCAGCACAGCTGGGAGCTCTGTGTAACATACAGGGATTGTCAATAGGCAGGTATCCCTTTAGAAAAAGTGGGCTCTGAGGATCTCTACAATCCAGGATGAAGAAGGTTCCACTCTGGGGTAGTAATACCACACCATTGCTCTGCTTATCACCAGAGTCGCTCATTTCATTACAGGTAAGAATCATAGGACTATTTTGCTTGGGGTAAATGACCTGCCATTCTTCAGTGGGGGTGCAGGAGAGAGGGCAATGACAGCTCAGTATACCTGACCCCCACATCCTCAGCCCTCTGCCACAGATACAGCCAGGCTCCGAACTCCTGGGGACCCTCCGCAGAGGCAAGTGTCCGTGTGCACCCGAGGCCCCTCTGCAGTGGCAGGTGTCCGTGTGCACCTGAGGCCCCTCCACAGTGGTAGGTGTCCATGTGCACCCAGGCAGCTGCACCACTGACATCCTTCCATCTGTTCTCCATCTTCTAAAAACTTGTGTATGTCTCATCTGCTGATAACCTTTGATGTTGTAGATGTTTAACTTTTACTCTCATACAATCTTTTTGGGGGGGGTCTCAAGAAGGGAAGACGATAAACACGTGATCAGACAATCTTATTCAAGCAAAAGCTCCGATTTGTCTTCTTGAATCTTGATTCATCTCGACATTAAATCAAATAAGGGACCCAGAGTTATCCGAATTATAATCAAGATTCTTGAATGGCTAAATGAACACATGACAAGTTATGCAGAACAATTCCTTCAAGCTCTTTTGAAAATTTTTAAGCAAGTATGAGAAAGAGAAACTTTGAGGGGAACCAACAGGGAAGGAAAGAAGTTACAAGTCTGAGAATATAGAAGTAAAGTTCTTATATTAAAGCAGCTATTTTATCTGGAAATGAAAAAATATTATGACATAGTAAGTACTGAGTTGTTTGAGATTAGACATTCTTAGTGGGTAAAGGAAACATATATTTTTTTTTTATTTTCAAGATATGGTTTCCTATATCCTCAGTTTCAGAACTGGCTCTGGATCACTGTGTCTCAGCAATTCTACTAGAAATGCTCTCCAGTGACCTGCCCTCATCTAATAATGGCATGGAGATAATTGATTAGACACAGACACGCAGACATGCAGGACCCAGCTAAGCTTTTATAGCTCAGATTTTTAGCCTTTCTACCACCATAGTGGAAGGGGAAAAAACTCTTCTCAATTCCCTGAAGGATGTGTTCTCACACATAAACTGACATTCAGGCTCAATCAGATACGGAAGCCCTACCACTTAAGGCCGAGCAAGGAAGTCCCAAGCAGGTGCATTATCATGACCAGTATTACTGTTACTAGCTACACCGCAGCACCTCTCACTCGGTCCTGTCTGTTGCTTTGGCTTTTACAGGCTCAGAGTTACAACCTAACAAATGCATGTCTGATAAGGAAGAAGAGAATGGAAAGGAAAGATACACAAGAATTTACCTTCTGTCCACTTGGTCAGCATTTCAGCAGACAGAAAAATTTGGTACCAGAAATCTCAGTGAAGATCTATAGATCACACAGCTGTGAAGCTTTTCTCTTTAACATGCCACTTAGATAATGATCTGAAGAGCTGGTTAGAAATGAAACAGTGGGCTCGGCGCCTATAGCTCAACCGGCTAAGGCGCCAGCCACGTACACCTAAGGTGGCAGGTTCGAATCCCCAGCCCGGACCCGCCAAACAATAATGACGGCTGCAATCAAAAAATAGCCGGGCGTTGTGGCGGGCGCCTGTGGTCCCAGCTACTTGGGAGGTGGAGGCAAGAGACTCGCTTGAGCCCAGGAGTTGGAGGTTGCTGTGAGCTGTAATGCCACGGCATTCTACCCAGGGGGACAGCTTGAGGCTCTGTCTCAAAAAAAAAAAAAAAAAAAAAAAAAGAAATGAAACAGTGAAATACAAGAGGGCTCAAGCTCCCCCCCCTCACTCAGTCTGGGCAAGGATTCCTGACCACAAAAAATTATCACATGCCAGGCATGGTTCTGGGCACTTGACAGTGACTGCTCACTAATATTCACATTATCCTTGCTTTACAGATAGGGAAAATGAGGCACAGAGAGGTTAAGTGACTCTCCAAAAGTCACACAGCAGGCAATGGCAGCACTTCAAGCCCTAACACTGACAGTCATTCCTTAACTAACATTCCTGGTTCACTGCTTTCTTTAAAACATGATCTTCAAAAATTACTTTCTCTCATTTAACAAATGAACATTATGCTAACTCAAAAGTCAGCAAAATGTGTCCTTGAAGGTAGGTAGAACAAAACATGGCCCTGCAAAGGTGCCCCTGTCGCAGCATGAACCTTGCAAGGATCGTGAAGGAGTTTCAGAGTCACAGGTGGCTCATGAGCACCGGAATTTCGGTTCCACTGTTTGGATGACTGAGGAGAGAATAAGAGATTGCTCCTTAAGCTTCTAGAAGGACAAAAGGAGGAAATACCGAGAGACACAGAGGGCACCCAAATAAGGGTTTTGACAAATCTTTTGAAACAAACGTACATAAAAATATTTGGTTTTTTGGACACTGGTTCCATATGAAGATTTCCACATTCAGTAAAGGCAGAGTAAGATGTGGAATATCCCACGTAAGAACAGGCATCAGCCAAGCCAGGGACAGATAAATCAGGTAAAACAAAGGAAAAGCTTCCAAAGTAAGCAAGTAGTTAAAGGATCCCCCCCAAAGCAAAATTACCACTGGAACAACTATAGCTGGAAAAACATTTCCAGTGATAAAAATCAGCTCCTCAACTACAGATGTGAGTTTTGAGCAGAGATGATTTTCATTTATCTGCCTGAATTAAGAGGACTTGCTAGCATTAGTGTGGTGGGACCCTGAGCAACACACGTTTGAACTGTGTGGATTCATTTCAAGACGGATTTTTTTTTCCAACCAAATGCGGATCAAAAATGCAGTATTCACAGGACATGAAACCTGAGTAGGCAGAGAGCTGACTTTTTCCTGGGAGGGTTCTGCAGGGCTTGAATGTGCACAAATTTTAGTAAACATGCGGGTCCTGGAACCAGTGCCCTGGGGTTACTGAGGAGCGGCTGCATTCATCATCTGACACACCGCAGCTCTTGAGGAATTCTTGGGAATCACAATGCTCACCTAGTTTTAAGTTCTGTCAGATTCTAAACATGGATATGAATTTTCTTCTTCTCTAATCATGACTAAGAGTCTGTGAGAATGTACATGTTAGAAAGAAAAAGTGAATGAGCATTAAAAAAAAACATTCGAGAAAGAAAAAGTGAATGAGCACACATGTGCCCCACGGCGAGGGTGACTGATGGAGTAGGGCCCAGACCAGAGTGATGGGCGGGGAGAGGGCCAAGGCCCCCCGAGACAGAGCACCAGGCTCCAGAGTGGTGGGGTTTGGGTGGTCCAGCAGATTGAGTCTGTGCATCAAGAAACTTCTGGAAAATACTTCTAGGGCTTTATAGTCTGAGTGCAAAAATAAACTTTAAGGTTGAAAATGTGAACAACTTACTACAAAAAAGCAATCATCAGCCAATAATTGTGTGGGGTCAGGAACCGGGCTAAGCAATTGCCACCTTGTCCTCCTGGATAAAGGTCCTCATCTCACTCTAGCCCCATGTCCTGGCCAGAGAGAACCCACAGGTTGGGGGAGGAGCCACTTCCCACAAGCAACTGCTCCCAAGATTTAAAGCTGAGGAGGATTCGGAGGCTTCTGACACAGACGATAGTGATCAGAGAAGGAACTTACAGCTCCCTCTTTCCTAAATACAGCGACAAAGATTTCAGCTTCACATTATGTCAAGAGTTTTATGAAGCCAAAGCTTTCCAGTGCTGAATAATCCTATGTGAACCCTACAGTAATCAAGCAGCAAAAGTAGTAATCATAACTATCACCTTTTGGGTAAAAAATTGATTAAAGCCAATTGATAACTAAACTATTTTACTGACCGTAAGACTGAATCCAGAGCATATGTCAAAGCCGGACTGTGAAGTCGGCAATTTCTCCAGATTACAGCTGGAAGCAGAAATTTTATCACTCTGTCCCTTCCTAGCCTATAAATCCAAATACAGTTCAGACTGCCACTCTGCCGGCAGGGCAGTGGGGTGCTGACAGCAAGACCCTGGGAGGGGCTCCGCTCTCTCTGCTCACTGCCCCAGGAGGGCCACGCCCAGGGCTCCCTGCTCCCCCATGTTTAAGGCCCTGGACGCCTGCTAGGGCTGGGATCAGGTGTCCTGGGAGTGTGATCCTCCCACATACCCTGGATCAGCTGTCCTAGGCAGGAACGCCATGGAGAAATCTAATTAGCTACTTTGGGGATGTCATGTTTTATGAGCAATTATCAGTACCAAGACAACTTTAGACCAAAGAATAATATTCCTACAGGCACATCAGAGGTCGTGTCCTCTTTCCACGGGCTCCTTTGTGCTTCCTTGATGGCCACAAAGAGGTGATTCTCATTTTTTAATCCAACCAGAAGTCTCCCGGTTTACAAAGACCTTCTTCTCCCTGCTGTCCCCTCGCCCACACCTAACATTCATCCTGCCCAGTAACATCCTGCAAATCTGCTTCCTCCACTGCTAAACCCTCACCCTCATTATGCTTTGCTTGGATCAGTGACAGAGTCTCCAAATAACTCCCCTGAGTTGACTCCCTACCCCTCCTAGCCACTGTCGTAAGACTGTTCCGGAACACGGCCCCACTCACGTAGCTTCCCATGGGAAGGGCCCGTGGTTCCCCACTGCCAGCTCCTCCATCCAGTCAAGTTCACCTGCTTCTCCCACTGTAAGGAGTGAGAGCTATGCCTACCCTGGGGCTGCAGCAGCACTACGATCATCACTACAGCACAGTGGCAAATCTTGGTATAATTTTCTAGGGTGTATTAAGGCATGACCTCAGCTGCTTTCTCAGACAGTCAGAACTAGACAGAACTGCTTGTTGAATGATGACAAATGTACACGAACCGAAATGGCATTTGGCACTCTTAGTATTGGGATCTGACCTGCCTGTTGTTCAGAAAGCTGTTTATAAAGGCGTTGTGAAGACCTGGAACATTATAAATACTATGTGCTTGGTTATAAAGCTTTTATAATCTGAGGATCCTTTTAAATGGAAACTGCTACTCAAAATTCACCCCCCAACTACATGTTCTTTTAACTGTAGACATTTGAAAATACAACACAGAAAACCGTGTCTTGGCCATGTCCATGCCAAGTAGGAAACAGTCCAGACAGAATCAAAGTAGCTGAATCACAAATCTCTGTTTAAAACAAAAAAAAAAGTATATTTGTCAAAAGAGGGGATTCAGAGGTAACTTATCTAGTGGGTGCTATAATCATAACTCTCTAATACAAAGGTCACAAGATTGCCAGCAGGAATATGATAATTGCTTTGTTTGAAAAAAGACTTTTCCAGGAAGGCTGGAACAAGAATAAGCATTAGTAAGATGCACGATGGTCAAACGCAAAGGAATGAACAATAATCTCTAGAGAAATGCGCATGTTGGCTGCATGGTGAATGTCACGTCACGACAGATAAGGAAAGCCACTCTTGCCTCAGCGGCTCAGTACAGTCCAGCACCTGCTGAAACTCCGGTACGCCTCGCAACTAACCAAGTTCTTAGTGGGGCGGGGGTGGTGGCAACAAACTATAAATTGAAAACAAAATAAGCATGTTCCCTGAAACAAAACCAAAATCTGAATAATCCTTAGTTAATGACCATTTATACAGTTGATAGTTTCCCAAGTTTTTTCTTCCTCTTTCTTAAGTAACATGGAAATCTGGGTCAATTTGAAAGCCAGAGTATACTTGAAACTATTTTTAGGTCACCCGTCCCCTTTTGGGCTGTAACCTGGCAGCAGTTTGACTTCAGAGCAGCAGAGGAAGGCAGGCACCCTGAGCGCTCCTGAGGCCCAGCACCTTTCCAGGAAACGGGCCAGTCCTGTTCCATTGTTACCCTTCCTGCCACCAGTTAACTAGTAAGTGGTGGGAGGTTTTTTCCTTCTGCAGTAGGTTCAATGGACACACATATGGCCATGTCCTAGCACCCACATCCTGTGAATGTTGACTTATTTGTAAAAAAGGTCTCTGTAGATGTGCTTCAGTTACTCTTGAGATGAAATCATCCTGAATTGCCAGGGTGGGTCCTAAATCCGATGACATGTGTCCTTATATGAAACAGAAGTGGAGAAGACACAGACACACAAGAGAGGAAACTCCGTGAAGACCAAGCAAAGACCGCAGTGATGCCGCCACAAGCCGGGGACGCCTGCAGTGACAGGAGCTGGAAGAGGCGGGGAGCAGGTTCCCTAGAGTGTCTGGAGGGAGTATGGACCTGCTCACACCTTGATTTCAGACTCGTGGGCTCCAGAACACTGAGAGAACTCTTTCCTGCTATTAAAGATACCCAGTTTGTGGTAAATTGGCCCAGCAGCCCCAAGAAACATAGCTCCAGACACACCAGTATATTATTCTCACTTTAAAATGGCAAAGGAACACCACTTAAACAGTTAACAGGGACCAGCCTCTCATCTTGAGAACAGTCTAAGCGTTTGGCCTCTACAATTAGACCAAATGGGATTAAACACAGGCACCACTCCAGGTAAGAAATTGCTGTGCAAATCCTCATGGTGGAAAGGTCCCACGGGTTGATGGGCCACATCACGTCAGCAGCAAGTGGCCCGTTTCTCCACCTTATGTCAGTCACTACTGGACCCAGTCCAGGGCGATGGCTAGCTTTCAGAAATGAACCTGACAATGCTGAACTTCTTCAGAGTCACATGTTAGGAGGCAGGCCGACTCTAACATCTCTCGCAAGTTGTGACCACTCATTATTCTGTATGAACTTGCTTGTTTCTGTTACAAACACAAGCACACTTCAGCTCAACTGTGGAGTGTATTTCTTGAAAGGAGAAGATAGGCAGCAGCCAGGGAAAACAGGACCGAAGAACAGACGGCCGCAGAGGACTTGAGCGAGGGCCAGATGTCCACGGTGAGACGGAAGAACTTCAAAGCCAACACTCAGAACACGGGCAAAGGAAATGAATGGGCGCACCGCAGATGACAGCCAAACCACCGACAAGGCTCAGAAAGGGTGGCCCAGCTCACCGTAACGTCCCACACACATGCCTCTCAAAGCTACAAAATGTCTCAAGACAGAAGGAGAACCCTCAAATTCAAATATGGGTCTGGCAAGGTCGTTGTCCAACCCAACGACATTAACACAGGTGAAACTCAAGACAGCCCCACAATACTGCCTACTAACTCCAATGACAAATTCTAAAGTTAGCGTGTATTTCCTTGGGTGCCAAGACTACTGAATAGCAAAAGTGTTATTTAGCTTATAAATGGTCTACTTGTAATCTGTTAGCACATTTTGGAAGTGCTTTCCAAGGGGGAGAGAAACCTCAAAACATAAACGAAGTCTAATCTTCACTAAGACTCCTTTACTCATAATAAAGGTTAAAGATAGTGTTAAATAGCTCACTAACAGAAAAAGGTATTCATAGATTTCTTTGAGGAGCTTGTAATAGCTTATAAAGTTACTTATCCTAGTAGAAATTTTGTTGCTCATTTTTATATAATCATAGAACCAGTGAGACAGCCATATTACTTAACATTTACATTTGGGTTAAAGCAAAAGTTATTTACTATTCCCAAATACAAAGATATTCTCTAGAAAAAAGTGAGTGGATATGAGAAAAAAATAATTCAGTCTACCTTTAATGGGGACTCACAAAATACTTTCCATGGAAAAATATGGAAGTATCTAAAAAGATTCACCTGAAGAAATCGTACATACTAATGATTTCCTTTGAAGAATTTTTGGACCACTTCAAGTGTTATAAGCCAAAAAAAGAATAAATGTCTCTCATATTTTAAAGTTAAAACTAAGCATGTTTTCATAACAAAGAGAGGAAAAAACACAACAATGTTCCTTAATGATGAGAAGAAAACACAAAATAAATTACAATATTGCTTTTAGATTAAAACTTGTAATCTTCATCAGGAAAAAATCCATTAGAATTTTGATTTTTCACAGAGAGATGGACAATCAACAGGAAGATGAAATTGTTTGGAGGAGGTGAATCATATAGTATCTGAATTATATTCAATTTAAAAATTAGGCCATGCATGGTGGCTCACACTTTGGGAGGCTGAGGCAGAAGGATCATTTGAAGCCAGGAATTCAAGACCAGCCTCTACAAAAAATAGTGAGCTCCTGTCTCTATAAAAAATTTAAAAATTAGCCAGCCATAGTGGTATACCTGTATTCCTAGCTGCTCAGGAAGCAGAGGCAAGCAGATTGCTTGAGCCCAGGAATTCAAGGTTGCAGTGAGCTGTGGTGACCGTGCTGTAGCCTGGGCAAGTGAGCAAGACCCTATCTAAAAAAAAAAAAAAAAAGAAACAAAAACAGAAAAGCAAAGAAACTTAAGTTATTATTATATAAAATTTTCATATAACAGGGCCTTTAGCACACACACACACACAAACTTCTGGGGGCATTTAGTGATTTTCCATCTTATTACTATAAATTAGTGTTTTTTTAATTTACAAAAAATACTTAAAGTGAATTGGCTTAAACTTAAGTTTTAATGGATTACATGTGTCAACCAAGGGTATTCTGTTGGTTCGTGAGTCAACGGTTCTATGTTCAAACCAAACAAAAACTGAACCACCCTCTGAATGTTAGGAAGAATTCCCAACGTGTGTGAAGATCTGGAGTTCACAGAACGTGAGAGTAAACAGCCCCCGACCACGAGCAGAGTGTTCACTGTTACTGTACTATCAGTAAAAAGCACCACAGGAGGGAGGCTGAGAAAAGGGTGAGGATGCCACCCAGAAGCCACAGAACACAACTGCCTTGGAAGGTAAGAGGATTCGACCTGCACATGAAGACAGCAAAGCTGAGCACTGCACAACTCAGTGCTGAGAGCCCTCGAGCCAAAATGCCAGGCTGGGACTCGGCTTCTGTCCTCAGTAGCACAGGGCAGTGGATAAGATTAAGCACCTCAGTCGCGGGCTTCTTGTCTGCAAGACGGGGGTAATGCACTTGTAGCTGTTGCGGACAATGTATGAGAAAGCACCAGTGCTGGGCCTACAGTGGGCACCTGAGTTCGGAGCTGTGTCCCTCGGTCAGGCCGGCTCCATTCTTCAGCCACAGGTCAGGCGCGGCATCCTAGAAATGCCTGTCACAGGCAGCAGAGGACCATCAAGAAAGAGTGCTGGTGTCACTCTTGAACCTATGGTGTATAATGCAAGGGTACATGTCGGATCTATTAAGTGTAGAGTATAAATGTCTTAATACAATAATTAAGTAAACGAGATGAGGTATATATTAACCTCAAACGCTCCTAATTCTACATGAAATCAGTACATTGTACCCCATAAATGCATTAATGTATACATGATCTATGTGTTTACAATTTAATAAAAAAAATTAAATAACCTAAATGATCAAGAAACAAAAAAAAATTTAAACAATGTACCTTTAGTATATGTACCCTCATATTGACCCCCCCAAAAGTCAAACAACTGAATTCCAAACAAGTGAAGCAGAGGCTTCACCTGACTGAACTGCATGGAAATAAATAAATACGTACATACGTACTAAAAAAAAGAAAGTCTGCTGATGCTGAACTCTCCCCACGGCTGGCTTACAAACAGCTGGCAGGATCTGCTAACACTGACAGACACATGCTCATCACCACAGATCTGCTCCCAGGCACACACTCAACAGAAATGCCCAGTTCATAACAGCAATGACCCACATGCCCCTCCAAATGTAGAATATTCACCCAAAAGAGTATTTTACAGCAAAGAGAATGAACGAACTGTACCAACAACGTGGATGATGAACAAGTCAGAACACGAGCCCGAGGTGTGTTTCCATTTGAATGAAGAACAAAACCAGGCAAACCTAAGTGTTAGAAGTCAGGACGGCATCCCATAAAAATGTACAACTATTATGCACCCATCATAATTAAAAATAAAATAAAATTTAGAAAAAGAAGCCAAGCACGGTGGCTCATGCCTGTAATCCTAGCACTTTGGGAGGCCGAGGGGGTGACCTGCTTGAGCTCAGGAGTTCAAGATCAGCCCGAGCAAGAGCAAGACCTCACCTTTAATAAAAACAGAAAAACTAGCCAGGCACTATGGCAGACACCTGTAGTCTCAGCTACTCAGGAGGCTGCAGCAAGAAGATTGCTTGAACCCAAGAGTCTGAGGTTGCTGTGAGCTATGACGCCACGACACTCTACCCAGGGCGACAAAGTGAGTTGCCCCTTGAAAGGGGGAACAGTAACAAGAAGGGACCATGATAGGTGCCTCCAGGGTGCCAGAACCTATTTCTTGATCTGGTTACATGTGAGAGTTTGGGTGTAAAAATTCAAAAGCTAGACCCTCAGGATATGTACACTTTTCTATATGCAAATAATACTTCAATAAAACTTTTTTAAAAAATCTATCCCTATTACTGATAAAATCACCAAGGCAGGGTACCCTACGCCACTCAACTTTGAGGCCAGGAGTGCGAAAGCCCCTACATCAGCCTAACCACCTGTCCACCTGTTGGGAGGCAACTCAGGCCAGGGAGCAAACCCATCTCCCGCAGGAGATTTCTCTACTCAGTGCTAAGCCTGGCATCTCTCTGCTGCTTTCCCTATGTTTGAAATGGAACACTTTCCCAGCCATATTTATTCTCTTCTAGATTTTGGTGACCATCTATATGGAAGAATCTTCAGGCAAAAGACACACTTCAGACACAGAGCTGAAATGACACTACTGACACCCAACTTCTTTTACTGAAACGCATCTTGCCATAGGCAAGTTGCTTAAAACAAAGATCTGTTATGATATTAAAGATACAATTTTTAAGAAATTCATTCTTTAAAAAATAATTTATTTGTAAGTAACTAAATTGAATGCTAGTAATTCATAGTAGCATTTTCTAAGCATTAGGCATAATCATACCATGTTAATCTTAGGAAATTCATAAGGTTTTGTGCAAAGTTATTTTGAGCATCAGAAAAAAATAAAAGTCTCTAAAATTATATGTACATTTCTAAAATGTCAACAGTGACTATCTGGATCTCTAGGCATGAGAAATAACTTCTTTTTAAAGTAAACACGTCCCCATACAAGAATATTTCAGTCAGTAATGTTCCCTCCCGTAGGTGGAGCATGGGGGGGGGGGTTGTGAAAAGTGAAACTATTTGACAGAGACTGTAATGGTGGAGACACATCAGACAGACCTTAATGTAAATGACGGATTTTAATAACAATTTATCAGGAGAGGCTCATCCAGTGTGTTTTTAATAACAGGAGCAATGGGGGCCAGTAAGCATGTGGGACTCTCTATTTTCTGTTCAATTTTTCTGTAAACCTAAATCTGCTCTAAGAAATGAAGTCTACTGATTTAAAAATTAATTAATTAAAGCTTCCTCCAGCCCTTTAAGATGTCCACATTTTACTTTGCTGGTTTTGCAGGAAACACCTAGTTTGTACAGCTTTCCCGTGTCTTTAAGGGTTTGCACTTAACGTGCAAGCAATTCCCCCATTGTCAGGGACTCTGCAGACACAACTTTAAAAATTTGTTATGAAGAATAACCACCATTTTTTTGCTGCACAGGGCTGGACACCATTCTTCTGCGTAAGAAAATATATTGCAAAATGTATTCAAATAAAAGCAAGAATAAGGGTCGACTTTAATACCTCAGGGAGAAATCCGATCGATTGGGTCCATAAGGAAAGATGTATGCATTCGGCGCTCCCTAATTACAACTGCTTTGGTGGGCAGCAGCACTGGTGAAACAGATGTTGGAGACCTATTAAAGAAGGGGTTTCAAACATCTGCTTACAATTTCAAGGCAATTGTAAATACAGCAGAGAAGGTCAATTGGCCCAATTAAGGCCGATGTGCAAATCCACCACTGTGGGTTTCTTTTCAAGCTTACATAGACTTTATTTTTTATGCTTCCATTTTCTACAACCGCAAATATTTTTTAAACCCAGGAAATAGGTTTAATAACTTTTGTCCATTTTGATTGTTGTTTTTTTTTTAATGGCAGAAAATGTTCTGTTCAAAGCAGTCACTGCACACCTCTGCTTCATGACGACTCATTTTCCTCCCTCCTCTCTCATGCTCACAGCCAGCTGCTCAGCAGCTCAGTTCCACGGTACCAGGGTGATAAGGAGTATCAAGCACTGGGCTTCCTCTGTAAACTAGAATGAACATGAGCAAGCATCACCTTCATAAAATTCAGCGCTATAACATGCAACTTAGCAATGCTCTCAGATGTACTGACGTTTCTCTCAAAAGCATTTGCTATTTCTAATAGCCTTCTTGCCTTCACTAATTTTTTGTTTGTTGTGTTTTTCAAGAGACAGGAGTAAAGTGGCATCATCGCAGCTCACTGTGACCTCAAGCTCCTGGGCTCAAATGATCCTCCCACCTCAGCTTCCCAAAGTGCTAGGATTATAGATGCAAGCCACCATGCCCAGCCTCACTAGGCTTTATTAGAAAATCATGACATTTAATGAACTGTAATACAGTGGCAAATTTTACTATTCCTAATCTAAGTATGCCAACAAAAATTGTCCCATGGTATGAAAAGCTTGTTCATATCAGAAGTAAGGTGAGAGATGTGTTCCCAAGGAAATTCTAGGCTAATGAAGGCTCCCAGGGACTCACTCACTACTCAACAACCAGCACCCAGGGGAGTAAGACTCAGAGACGGAGGGTCAGAGACGGAGGGCTGTCCATCCCAATATCAGTAGGTAATTTTTCTTACCACTGAAAACTTAACATTTACATATACTAAGTAGGTATAAAAAGCCAACATCTCACAGCATCTCAACGGCCCGTTCCAAGAGACCTCTATCTTCTGATAAAGAAGTCTGAACTACCTCCTTTCCTATGAGCTTAGAGTGACAGCCACCAGGGTATATTGTGCACCATTTTTCTGTGACCTAGACCATTAAATTACTCTCTTTAATAAAGAGAAAAAAGCAAATTTAGGCAAATTTAATTCACATTCTGCACTTCCCAGCTGAGTGACCTCAAAGTCTGCATTTCCTCATCCATAAAACGGGAATACTACCACCTTCTAGAGTTCTAAAAGCTGATACACAGTAGGTAATCAATAAAGGCTGGGTTTCTTTTTTTTTTTTTTAGACAGAGCCTCAAGCTGTCCCCCTGGATAGAGTGCCATGGCATCACAGCTCACAGCAACCTCCAACTCCTGGGCTCAAGCAAGTCTCCTGCCTC
>NW_003852575.1:2637897-2646643 GCF_000181295.1 Otolemur garnettii | reverse complement strand
TGTTGTTTGGCGGGTCCGGGCCGGGGATTCGAACCCGCCACCTTAGGTGTACGTGGCTGGCGCCTTAGCCGGTTGAGCTATAGGCGCCGAGCCTAAACTTAGTTTCTTAAAGTTGATACTTAGTAAGCACTCAATAAATGTTGATGTCCTAAAGTTGACACACTGTACACACTGTAGGTACTCAATAAATGCTGAGTTCCTAAGGGCAACACACAGTAGGTACTCAATAAATGATGAGTTTCTCTCCTCCTGAGACCTTCAGGATTCAGGACCTCTATCAAGGCACTTACAGGGGCCTGGACCTGTGTTTCCAACCAGGGGAAATGTTCTCCTGAATTTTCAGGGAGAAGTGTGTCTAGTTTTTGAGGTGGTATTGATATTGTTGCTATTATTATTATTTGCTTTGCTTACAGTGAAACAAAAAAACAGTAGATAATGAAAGTATGAAAAAGTTCTAAAAGAAGAATCCTTGAGGCAGCAGAATGGGACAAAGAAAATGCTGAAGGAAGTCAATATACTGCCCAGAAATCTACACTGAGAAAGAACTTTTTCCCTCCTGTCCCCTTTTTACTTTTCAACCTTGAAGCTCAGCTCACTCAGGTCTGAGCAAGAATAAAGAGTCCTGCTTGTCCAAACAACCACTAAATCTGAAAGCAAACAGCTCAACTCCATGTGGTTCTTCGGCAACATTCCTGTCAATAAATCCTGTCTTTGCTTGATTGGTCCAACAATGCCAGATTTAGAGCCCTCCATTCATCCTTCTTCCAGCAGGCAAGGGGATTTTCAAAAGCCATTCCAAGAACAGCTCTTGCAATTTTTGTAGCCTGTTCAAAAACACAAAAATCTTTAACTCATTTGGCTCACTGTTTTGGCGATTCAGCTTGAACAAAATTTAAAATCTCCCCTTTTGTAAATACTGATGATGGAATACCACCATTGCCACTAATATAAAAGGACTGTGTCTTTCTCTTTTGTAATCAAATTGTCATAGTTTCATAAAGCTTCCAACAGAAAACTTAGGGATCAGCAAAACTATCTGGGGTTCAGAAGAAACAAATGGTGCCAGATGCAGGGAAGTTTTTAACACCATGAAAGGCATAATTTCCTTTTTTTAAAAAAGTCAAATGTTTAGCAAAGGATCTAGTATAAAAAGTGATCAATAAATAACAGCCTGTAGTCACAGCAGCACACTAGAGTCAACGTCATTTGGGTTCTAGCAGACTTGTTTCTAAGAATCACTGAGAAGGGATCTCGTAGTTCCAACAGCATCAGCACAGCACGTCACAGTAAGCATTAACAACAGAGGGAAAGACTAGCACCTTACTTACCTGCCTGCTGTGCGTGGTCTCAATCTGTTAGAATTGCATAGAAGGCAAGTAACTGGTACCTAAGGTACCTTCAATAAAAATTCTCCTAAGTAATTTCTATTTAAAATATTACAGATGATAAACTGTAAAACCAAAATAACATTTATGTCAAAACTCCAAAGAGCTGGGATATCCCTAAGCTCAAAAGTCAGCAGCACACAGAGGGTCCTCTCGCTGAGATTCTATACTCCAAACTATTTTTTTTAAACAAAGTTCATTGTTTTCTTCCTTTTCCACAACAGCAATATATATTTACAGAAGAAATCTGAGAAAATTCACACAGTCACAAAGACAAGGAAAAAAAATTCTCCCATAATTCCATCCCCCAAACAGAACTACCAGTTAATAGATCCTGGTAAATAAATGTTTCTCGTCTCCTTTCAATGCATACAGAAATCTTTGATTTGTTTATGCTTTGAAAACAGAATTGGGTCATATAATATTAATTTTTTTGATCTGCTTTTCTGCTTTTTAACACTTATACAATAGTTAATCAAATGGATATACAATTTAACCTCCCATTATTAGACACTGAGATTGGCTTATTTTTTATATGACAAGCAATGGAACAATGAACGTCAGCACACATATATCCTTGTGCTGACTTTAGCTACTTGGGTTAAATTCTTACAAACTGAATTGGTGGGACAAAATACCTGCACATTTTAAGGTGTGTGATACAAAGGACACACCAGAAATGTTAATTCTGCACCAACAATGTAGCTGAAGTGCCCTTTTCTCCATACCTGTGCCCAAATAATTTTTTAATCTTCACTAATTTGGTAGGCAAAAAATAAGGTATCAGTTATATTTTTATTCATGAAGATATTCTAATTTTTTTACATTTATATTGGCCATCTGATTTTTTCCTTTGGGAAATGACCACTTAAGTCCTTAACCCATTTTTTTGATTGTAAAACCTTTTTCTATACTGAAAATAATCAACCCTTTGATTATTATATTCCAAACATTTTCAGTCCATTGGCCGCCTATTTCATAGTGCTGCCCAACAGACAGAATTTTATTTATAAGTCAACCTTTTCCTTTTATCATTTTTTCCTTGGATTTTCTCAAGCTTAGAAAGGCCTTTCCACAGAGCAAATACAAAATCTGCTTTCTATATTGAACTAATATCGGGATGTTACTGATTTTGATTGTAATATTTGAGAGGGCAAAACGGAGTTAAGGAAAGAAAAAGAAACCCCAAAGGAAATAGAAAGAGGTGAGAAGGCTTCTAAAAATAACATTTGGCAGACATTGGCTAAATGCAAGTCTAATTTGCTTCTTAGTTAATGAAGGAGAAAATGGAGGTAGGGAAGGAATAAAAGGCCCATTCTAGTAGAACGGTAATAATAAAATCCCCTATGAAGACAATAACAACATTCTTGTTATACACGGAAATCTAATCCTAAAATAATAATGAATATATTGATATAACAGTGCTGTGAATAAATTCCATCTAAGCTATGTTATTTTAACAATGACCCAGAAAATGTTAAACTAAAGTAGTTTGTGCCATGCCCGGTTTGGCCCACTTAGGAGAGCCACAGGTTCTTGGGAACATATATGGGAAAGGCCTTCTCGTCTGCAACCAATTCATCGATAATTGTGCACCAACAACCTGAGTTGTGTACTGTTTATAAAGAGGTTAGGCATAAATATATATATAAATTTTGCATGTGTCAAAAGGTAAAAATATATCAAATTTGGTTTATTTTGCCATCCAATTGAACATAATCATAATTTCATTATGGTCCACCAGGAAAGAATGATTTTTAGCACACTTCTCTGCATTTCCTTCCTGTGGTAGAAAAGGAGCCCCTGGAGGTGCCTGGGGGGGAAGAAGCCTTCAAGGCTGCAGACGTGTTTGCCCAGACTCCACGCAGGGTGGCGAAGATGCCCGGGACAGCCACGAGTCCCACTGGGGGCTGGGAGGGATGGCCAAGGCCCAGCCAAGTGCCAGGCACCACCCTCCCCAGACCCCTCCAGAGCTGCGGGCACCTGGCTCTGCCTGGCTCTAGTTTCTGACTCGCTCTCCCAGCCTGGGCCTCCAACCTTCCCCTTAGCATCAGGAGCTGCCCAACATCCATCCTTCCAATACATTTCTTTTCTGTTTAACGTACCCAGGTCAGTTTCCATCACTTGTAATCATGAACCCCGACTGCACAGATTAGTTTCCAACACAAATTACGTGTGCGAACTTGCTTTAATGCAAAACATCCTTAGCACGGGAGTTTGCGTAATCCACGGCAAAGCTACTCAGCCTCATCTCTTGGCTTCCCCGTACCTATCCCAGGGTTTCAATACTGATTTCGTTTCTTTCACTTTCTTCTTTTCATGCCCAACTCCCCTCCCCTAAAAATGGGGCTAGTGGCAGAGGTGAGAGGAAAGAGCAGAGACAAGAAGAAACAGGAGAGTTGGTAGTAACTTTCCCTCACTTTTCAGAAAATATCTGCATGGCAGTAGCAACTCTCCCGCGGCTGTTAACTTTCCTTCCCTATAAATACAGTGAAAATGAGTCAGACTTGGATTTGCACCTTAATGTTACTGCTGACTGAGTTCTCTGCTAATGCAAAGAAGGGAACAGGAGGAGAGTACACAAGGGACATGCAGGGGTGACCCTAGCGGTGGCTCACTGCCCAGGCCTTGCCATGCCCATGTGGGGTTTTCTCTTGCTCAGCAGGCTGTACAGAAGGTGGATGCTCAGTGCTAGGTAACCCTGTCCTGGCCAGGGAGAGGGGAAAACTGATGGGACTGTGCTCCGCCCTGCACCTCTGAGGCCCATTCTCCACAAGTCTGCAGGGTATCCCAGGAAGAGTCAGCCCCAATCACCAAGGTGCCAGAGCCTGGACCACTCAGCTCCTCCTGGCTCCCGTCCTCACAGAAGGGCGAAAGAAGGGATGTCTCCGGGCTGGGGTATGTGTTGTGGCCACCTGCTGAGATTCTGGGGTTGGAGGGCAAGTCCTGAGCCCTCCAGGATGGCAGGGTGGCAATGGCCAAGAGCGTGAGAATACTGGTGGAGGCCTTGCTCTCAAATGTTCGTGGTGTATTTCCTGTGTCCCTTCTACTCCCAGCCTCCAATGAGGAGTCCCCCCATCCTGGGACAGTCAGACCCTAAGGCCAGCCACAGAAGCAGAGCAAGAGGGAGAGACATCGTCCCAGGAGGCCCCTCCCTGCACGTGTGGGTACTGGCAGCTCCACCCCTGCCCAGGAGGGATGTGCAGAGCTGGGGGCTACAGCCTGTGGCCACAGGGTAAGGAAGAACTCTGCACCCCAAAACTAGTTGTGTTTTCCCTCCACAAAAGCTTTTTGTACCTCGTCTCTTCCCCTGTGAAAGACAAGGCTACGGAGGAAAGCATGATATTTCAACAAGGAGGTCAGAAGCCCTCTCTATTTCAGAAACACATTTGAAGACTATACGTTTTAAAAAGCAGAACTGAATTTACCACTTTTTCTTTGATATTATGATTCCTAAGTAAAATCTGAAAGAGATCTTCTAAGGCATCGCCCTGTGAAACCCCTCTGGCTCCTACTGTGAAGACACTCTTGAGGTTGCCAGTTATTCTCACGCAGCATTCTTTATGAAGATCTAGAAGAAATCCATGTCTGGTCTCACCTCTCAGAATAATTCTTTTTTTGCTAAGTGTTTACTTTCAATCTGTGAAAATAGATTTTGTTTGACTTCTTTACATTGGCTGTCAGTAAACTTTTTTTTTTTTTTTGAGACAGAGCCTCAAGCTATCCCCCTGGGTAGAGTGCTGGGCTTCACAGCTCACAGCAACCTCCAACTCCTGGGCTCAAGCGAGTCTCCTGCCTCAGCCTCCCAAGTAACTGGGACTACAGGTGCCCACCACAACGCCCGGCCATTTTTTGGTTGCAGCCATCATTGTTGTTTGGTGGGTCCAGGCTGGATTTGAACCCGCCACCTTAGGTGTATGTGGCTGGCGCCTTAGCCACTTGAGCCACAGGCACCAAGCCGGCTGTCAGTAAACTTAAAGACAAATTCATAACTCTAACGAGATAAGCAGGATTATCTTCAAGTTAGCTGTGAGCCCCTGTGGGTTACCTGACACCAGGCTGCATGGGGCTGAGGTGTCTCCTTTTTCTCAGAGTCCAAAGAGACTGGAGGCTTTCTCTTCTGGCCGGGAGGACCGTCACTTGCTTCCCGTGGGCCCTCCAGTCAACCTGCAAGCCAGGTGGCTTTCCCAAACCACTCCTGTCAACAGCTAACCAGGTCCGGCTGCTGCCCGGGTGAGAACAACAGGGGAACAGAGTTCTCTCCCCTAGACTTGTGCACACTTGGTGGCCAGCACAGGGACCAGCATGCCTCTTCCAGGGGCACCAGAGAATCAGGGGCTCAGACACTTGAGCAAGTTTCTCTCTGAAGTCTAAAGCCTAGTTCTTATTTCTAATCTATACTCCAAGACCTTAGACAGAACAGGTACCTTCTGCAAAGGGACCCCACCTGCCTGAAAAGTATCCCTCAGACGCAGGAACCCACATCCCTGCTTTGCATGTCCTTTTTTATCCCTACCACGGTCCATCTCTACCACTGCTTCTCCTTGGCCCCTCCCAGTTTTAATCCAGGATCTGACAGATGCACAAATTGCCTTAAGTCATTTCCAGAACACAGCAGGGGCAGAAGAAGGGGAAGGAAGGAAAGAAAGGAGAAAAAAATATAAAATGCAAGCCTAACGTTTTCCCAGTTTTTGGCTTTCTGAGCCTCAGTGCACCCCATCACTATGAGATTCTCTTGATGAATGAGGATTGACGCTATCGTGAAATAAAGCCATCTTCAAACTGCAGCAAAACATCTTTCCAAGAGGGCATGCAGGACCAGACTGTTTTAAGGAAAAAATCCCTACAGCCTCCACCTCCCAAGTGTTCATACTCTTTACTGAAACAAGTCTATTTCAGAATGTGCTTGGAATCCAGGCACACAGAGGTCTACTTTTAAACCCCCTTAAACAATTGCCTTTCCACCCCATGACAAAGGCAGACCTCTCATCACCCCGGGTCTCACTGTGGGGCAGGCGGGTCTCACTGTGGGCAGGTGGGTCTCACTGTGGGCAGGCATATCCTGGAAATGTCAAAACCTCCCCAGGGCAACAAACTGGTATGAGAATACTGATAGTGGCAAAAACATCTTTTAAGCAAACATCACACAGCCTGAGATCATTTGCCATATTAGATACATCCTGATAAGTGCAGAGCGCATGATTTAAAATGAGGTGTTTTGGTCTCTGCTACATGATTCTTGACTGGATGTAGCCTTGCCTCTGCGTTAGCCAGGGGGTGTCCCAGAACACTGAGTTCCCAGGAGAAACGCCAAAGAGGGCTAGTAAAGATGGGGGCGCCTTATTCCATCCAGGGGACAAACTCCCCACCTCACTTATCCATCTTAGAACTAGAATGAAAAAGTGAGATATTGTCACTGGACCATACATACATGCAAACAGGTGTATTGGAATTGAAAAATAAAGGCGGATTTTCTAACAGAAAGCCTGATTTCACTAACTATGAGGACTGGCTTTGCCAATTAGGTGAGATGGCAGATAATTTCCAAAAACTGGAAGAACTAAATCTGTAGCACTAAGGTTCAGATAAAAGTATATTTAAAACATGGAATGAAACTACTTTCTTTAAAAAGTACATTGTATCAATGAGGATGAGCTAAAATTAATTATTTCAATATTCTCAACTGGTTCAAGTACAGCAGATTAAATTGGATGCCTTTAAACAAAGCATTAACAGGTATGATTGTAACAATTTGGTGTATCATAGTATAATTTCAAGTATCCTTCAGATATTAATAAAGCGAACAATTCTAATGGCTAGCAGCAAATTCTTTCATAAATCAGGTGGGTTCTAGTTCTCTGCTTCCAGCAAAACTGAGGAGGGTCTGACACATCAGTAAAAATAATTACTGATGAGGGAACAACGTAATCTTTGGCATGTAACTTGTAAACAGTTTCAAATGCTGAGTGGCAATGCTAATTTTTAAAAATTTCTTCCATTCTCATGGAATTAACATGTGTTTTTCTTGAAGAGAAGTATCCTAGAGTGATTAATAAAAGACTTTCCAAGTATAAAAATGGGTTATATTAGCGTAACAGTCTACGAAGAAGTAGAACAGAAAATGAGTTCAAGGAGATGAAATAGCTATGTAAAATTCTGACTATTAAAAAACAGCTTCAGAGGCACCCTTAGCTCATTGGGTAGGGCGCCAGCTATATACACCGAGACTGTTGGGTTTGAACCCAGCTCAGGCCAGCTACAACAACGACAACTGCAACAAAAAAAATAGTCAGGCATTGTGGCAAGTGCCTGTAGTTCCAGCTACTTGGGAGGCTGAGGCAAGAGAATCACTTAAGCCCAAGAGTTTGAGGTTGCTGTGAACTGTGATGCCACCGCACTCTACCCAGGGTGACAGCTTGAGACTCTGTCTCAAAAAAAAAAAAAAACAGCTTCATATGGTTTTTAGTGAAGGATGGTAGGCATCAAACAGATGTGGCATTTAAAGTCACTGGAAACATTTTAGAAAGACATGCTACTCTCTTTAAATGTCACTATTTAGTATATGTTAAAAATTATGCCTTTTGGCTGGCCACAGTGACTCACTCCTGTAATCCTTGCACTCTGGAAGGCTGAGATAGGAGGATCCCATCAACTTAGAAGTCTAAGACCACCCTGAGCAAAAGGAAGATCTACTCAAAATAGAAAAATTAGGCATCATGACAGACACTTGTAGTCCTAGCTACTTAAAAAGTTAAGGAACACTTGAGTCCAGGAATTTAAGGTTGCTGTGAGCTAACCTGATGCCATATAACTCTAGCCAGGCAACAGAATGAGACTCTGTCTTAAATAAATAAATAAATAAATGATCCTTCACAACTTTTTGCTGTTGTTGTTGTTGTTGTTAAGCAGGCCCAGGCAAGGTTCGAACCTGCCACCCCTGATATGCAGGGCCAGTGCTCTAACCACTGAGCTGTGGCATCCAGCCTTTTAAAACTCTTGATGAAAACTGTTAGATGTCAGCTTAAACAAAGATAAGGGGATTCACAAACTTTCAAAAGTATTTTAGGGGCACACAATTGAGAAACTGTAAAACCACTGTTAAAACAACACCCCATCACTCTACCATGGAACAAAGTTTCACTGGGCTCCCACCAAACACAGGTACATCCTGGGCGTGGGAGGGACACTTAGAAGGATACTTAAAAGATAATCTGTAACAGGGGACAGTAGGAGGCGAGATGAGAGGACACGCAGACCACAGGCACCCTGGAGCTGGGCAGAAAGATTGACTTCTTTTTTTTTATTAAATCATAGCTGTGTACATTAATACTGTCATGGGGTACAGTGTGCTGTTTTTATAT
>NW_003852575.1:2594155-2637639 GCF_000181295.1 Otolemur garnettii | reverse complement strand
TTTTCTTCCATTCTTGAGATACTTTGCTAAGAAGAATATTTTCCAGCTCCATCCATGTAAACATGAAGGAGGTAAAGTCTCCATCTTTCTTTAGGGCTGCATAGTATTCCATGGTGTACATATACCACGATTTATTGATCCATTCGTGGGTCAATGGGCACTTCGGCTTCTTCTATAACCTAGAAATTATAAATTGGGCTGCAATAAACATTCTGGTACAAATGTCTTTGTTGTAGTGTGATTTTTGGTCTTCTGGATATATGCCTAGTAGAGGAATTATAGAATCAAATGGCAGGTCTATTTTTAGCTCTCTAAGTGTTCTCCAGACATCTTTTCAAAAAGAACATATCAGTTTGCAATCCCACCAGCAGTGTAGAAAGAAGAATGACTTCTTAGGACTGGTCTGAAGAAGGCCCTGGCTTTCACCCTATTTATGAGTTATGACAGTGAGCAGCCCAAGGGGAGGAAAACCTTAAGCAACAGGAGAGTGCAGGGACAAGCGGAGGTCACAGGTAGACCCCACAGCAGGGACTGTCCCCTAGGGGACATTTCAGAGCCCTAGTTTTCTGCTTGTCATAATGAATAAAGTTTAGTGTTCAGAAGGGCCAAAGGCTCACCTCATCTTGCAATGCACAAGGTCAGCCCTGGACAATGAGATTCTCCCACCTACTGTAACAAATATTTTAATATTCTACTGAGCGCTCATGTAGATAAAATATTTGTTCATAATTATTAGACCTGAGAACCTGATTCTATTTTTGCATGGCAACAGAAAGTACTTTCTGTACAGTGGTATTAAATTCTAAATATGCTGAAGATGTTGCCGCCATCTTAACATCAAGGGAAGGTGGGCAAATTCACACCATGTACAAAGAATTGTTTCCCACTACATAAGTTTATGCCATCTAGGGCAACACCATTTGTGATGTCTGAATTGTCCAATACAACACACCTTTATGAGCGTGCTGGCGTCACCATCGCGATCTCATGCACGGGCATGAGCACCTGACAACGTCATGACACCTTCCTGACCTGTCAGATATGAGCACCTGTGAAGATGCATATATTTTTTAATTGTTTTCTTCTTACTTTTCTAACTTTATTATGTTTAGGATATTATCATAGTTTTTAAAATCATGTGTGTAGATAGGTCATAGAATCTATGAATTTAACTTCAAGACATTAAAGGTGGCAGTACAAATTATTTCTTACGAAAAGAGGTACAGGCCAGGTGCGACTGCTCACCCCTGTAGGATCCCTTGCACTCAGGAGTTTGAAACCACTTGAGCAAGAATGAGACAGCTCCCCTCCCATCTCTACTAAAATGGAAAAATTAGCAATGCATGGTGGTGGGTACCTGAAGTCCCAGCAACTTGGGAGGCTCAGGCAATAAAATCACTTGAATCCGGGAGTCTGAGGTTGCTATGAGATAGGCTGAAGCCACTGCAGTCTAGCCTGGGCACCAGAGTGAGACTCTGTTTCACAAGAACAAATAAAAATAGAAGAAGATACAGACACGCTACATGCAACATGAGCCCTGAAAACATCATGCTAAGTGAAAGAAGGCAGACACTTAAGGCCATCTGTTCTATGATTCCATTTATACCAAATGTCGAGAACTGGCAACCCTGTAGAAACAGAGTAGATAGTGGGTGCCTAGGCCTGGGGTGGGGGGTATAAGGAATGCCTATTAATTGGGTACAGGGTTTCTTCCTGGGGTGATAAAAATGTTCTAAACTTGATTGTGATGATGTCTGTACAACTGAGAATATACTAACAACCACTGGATTAATTGTATACCTTACATGATTGAATTGCATAAGATGGGAATTATATCTCCAAAAGCAGTTTTTAAAAAAAAAAAAGTGTAGGTCTAATTTGCAAGAAAACCACCACTCTAGACCTAGGCACAACTAAGGATGGCTGGAAAGCGTCTGCAGAGCTATCTACCCGCCGGGGATAGAAGGCCTCTGGTACTCACGCTGTGGAAGATTTTCATTTTAAAGGACACACAAACGGCAAGGAACATAGGTGAGACTTTCTAAAATAGAATCTATCTCAGATTACAAGTAAATACCAGGGCTTCTGTGAGTCAGAAAGACAGAAAAAACACACCACACCAACAGCAGTCCTTTGAAAGCCTCCAGACCCAATTAACACACTAAAAAACCGTTAAAACGTAAACTGCTCTAGGACATTGCTCATCAAGCAATGTCACACAGCAACAAAAAGAAAAACAGAGGGAAGAAAAAACTGTGAATACCCAAACAGCACCACCACCAATAATCACCTAGTTAAGAGAAAACCACATCTAGGGATCATGTTCCCTCACCTCTAGTTATGAGGTGGGTATGAACCAGTGCATGAAATGGCTAATGTACTCTGAAATCACAAAGGCAGTGCAAAGGAACTAAGGTTTACTAGCACGTAAAACCACACACACACACACACATACACACACAATGTAATCTTCCCTAGCAGCACCATTCTTTGATTACCTTAAATTTATTAATTTATTTATCTAGGCAGTTCTCACTGCACAGTAACACATTAACTGAAACGCATGCATATCGGAACCATGTCCATCTATCACAACCGGTAAAACAATGGCATCGGTCTGATGTGCACGGGTTTCAGTGAACGTGGTGCCATGCAAAGCTAGAAATAGCTATACTAAAAATAGGTTGAACGTTGTTTTTAAAAGTCTTCTCTAATACAGGAATCTGTTTAAAAATTCATTGCAGAGCCTGAGCAACACAGAGACTTCATCTCTATAAAAAAAATTAATAGAAAAATGAGTCCCAGTTACGTAGGAGGCTGAGGGAGGAGGATCGCTTGAACCCAGGAGTCTGAGCGGCAGTGAGCTATGATGATGCCACTGCACTCCAGCCCAGGTGACAGAGTAAGACTTTCTCTAAAAAAAAAAAAAACAAAACACCTCTGGATTGCTTATCCTGCTCAACACCAGCGTTTCATCCTCGAGCCAGGTATTCTAGTTCTACATTAGTTGCTTCAGTGATGTTCTCAAAAGAGAGAGTCAACAAGATCCTTTTTCCTTCCCCTTTCTGCAGGGGAAGGCAGAAGGCAGGAGTCAGGCAGGAGAAATACAGAGAACCTCCAGCTCCTCATCGCCTCCTCTCATCACTGGTCCTGTTCTAAAGCAGCTGATAATCATTCCTGCCACTTGCTCTTATTTGCAGATCACTTGAGGGGGTCTGGCTAAGCCACCAGTGATACTAGCCAGTCTTGGCAAGTATCTTGGCAAGTTGTAATACCAGAGCCTCAAGACTGACCGTCCCTTGCTTACCCACCCTTAACCTCCAGGGTCCTCCCTGGAACCCTTTCGCAGCCCCAGTTCTGGTGGCTTCATCCAAGCTCCCCACTCCTAAGCACAGTGACCTTGTTTTCTCTGTAAGACCCCAGTTCTTAGCTGACTGACATTTAGTTTGGGGCCTTGTTAATTTTTAAATTCACTATTATATTTTAAACATTTTTATTAAATATTTTAAGTCATTAAAAGTTTCAAGAAAAATCTCTTTCACTGACCCTAAACTTAAGAAGTCACATTAAGAGCATGACTAAATATCCACTTTATCCTTGTCTCCTTATTTGTGTTTAAATTGTTAAGTTATTTAAGTTATATTTAGGTTGTTAGTTCATCTAGAATCTTTTGTGATTTTCTCCAAAAGACAAAAAATTCCAAAAGCAGCCACTGGCTGAACATTACTTGAAATGCAAGGTCAGGACTCCCTCCCTACCCACCAGTCCTTGTTTCTAAGAGGCCCCACGACTGGCAAAACTCAGGGTGGAAATCTCAGTCTTTTATGGAAAACAGAGAAATGCATCCACTCGCTCAACAAATATTTACTGAGGCCCAGCCTCACACACACTGCAGGGACACAGCAGTGGGTAAAGTTCCTGGCCTTGAGGTTTAAGTTTCAGAGAGAGAAAGACAGTCATTAAACAAGTTTGGCTTGAACTTAACTATCTTCTCCCTTATCTGACTTGGGTTTTCCTAGAAACTCTCCTCTCACAAATGGTTCCTAAGGTGAAGGATCTGTCGTCCTGGGTCTCTTCATGCTCTGCTGACCCCACAGAGACACTGACATGGTCCAGGAAAGGAAGGAGAGCAGGACAACAACCATATTCTTGTTCTTGTGTGGAAGGAGACTGAGTTTCACAGAGTGAGGGAGATGGAGGATTTCAATCTATTAATCTCAAACTTTGTCTTAAAACCATAGCTGGAGGGGCCTTGCTGCACAGAGCAGTGACTTTTACACAGGTTGTCTTGTGTTTAAAGAGCATCCACTACACACCCAAGATTACCTCTCCACATTCTGAATTTAGTTTGAACTGAAATTATAAGGATTTTGAACAAGGAACAGAAATGGTCCCAAAATGGGCTTCACAAACCACCTTCCCCAGACATGTCTGTGGGGACGCCTACAGCAGCAAGGCATTCAGGCACCACGACAGAGGATGGGGAAGAGGACGGGCCAGCAATAATCAGTTATAACCACTGAAGGCTACTGGCTGCCCAAGGCCATGGCTGGACCTGACCTCTATCCTAGAATTGGCCCTTGCAGGTCACACTACTCAATTAATATTCATCTGAGTCCACAATATGGCAAGTTCCAGGCCAGAATTAGAAGGACAAGTATGCGCAGTTTCCTTGCTTATGTGCACACGCACACCCTGTACACATACGTGTTATGGGGAGGGATTAATTTTAATTCAGCACCTGCCTGGTCTCTGCTGTGTCTAATACAGTGTTTGATCTCGGCTGTATTCTGAGTGGGAATTATTAGTCCTGTTTTGTCAAGAAAGGGAACTAAGGAGAAAGAGGTCATGTAACTTCCCCGAGGTCAGACTGATCCTGCTCCAAAGACACGTCCCTCTTGGAAGCCCCTCTGGGAAGCCACGCCCCTCAACAGGTCAGGCTAATTCTCCAAACTGGCCTGGGAAGACAGTTTGAATCAATACGGTGGAAAGTACCGCTCAGACCAATGTGCAGAGAAAGCTGATGTTTTAGAAGATCTCCAAGCCCAAGTTTTATTTGGAAATATTCTAATTTTAATTATTTTTAAAGGATACATACTGTAAGTTAAAATTAATGTTTGTGTGAGACAAACACCTATGCCAAATTACAACTTTAGTTTTACTTTAGAAGGAGAAGAGGCTGAAGGAAAAAAAGCAGCAGTGAATAAAACAAGGAAAAATTACGTCTCTTAGAAATTCACCTGACAGAGGGATTGCCACATTTTCTAAACCATGTCTAGTTTAGGCACGGCACATCTGGCATGATAGATGCTGTGTATGAATGGAAACAAGTTTAGAGTAATAAATGTTTCCCAGTGTTAAAATAAACACCTCAGCGGTTCAGGTTTTGGCGAGGCAGTTTCCCCACAGTAGGAGGCACTTATCTACTTTAACACTTTGCTACTTAGAAATTATCACTCAATCAATTACCATCCACCTGGGTTTATTTTTACAGAGCGCTTCAATAAAATGAGTGTGAAAATAAGTTAAACACATTCTATTCATTTTCTCAATTTTTCACCTCTCCCAATGGTGGATATGTTGACAGAAAAATTACTTCATTTTATTTCAACAGACATTTCTGGAATGCTGACCAGGTTTTGCGCTGAGGGCTGGGAGACAGGATACGACAAGGAATGAAATGTGGTCCCCGCCATTTAGGAGCACATGTAACAGCCAGAGCAGGGCAGCTCTGAGGGGATTCTGCACCCAAACATCTCCACAGCTCCCCTGTATTTCCCTCCACCCCAAACCCTCTGCATCATGCCCAGATCATTTCCCTGTGAGCTGCTGTTCTGTGCAGTCACTACTCTCAGCAGCTTCCAGATGTGGAAATAATGTTTTACCAGGAGATGTTTATTACACCTTGTTTTTAAAGAAACCTCCCTGTGACATGACTTCTGAATTACTATACCACCTAAACTTTCTTAAAATAAAAGCTTTTATGGTATATATAATTCAAATAACCGTAAATTCAACCTTCCACAGCATAAGATTCGGTGGGCTTACTATGCTCACAGAGTCGTACAACCACCACCACTAACTAATTCCCACACAGACTGATGAGTCCAAGAAGAAACCCCTTGTACATCAGCAGTCCCTTCCCATCCATTCTCCCCACCCCACCAATCCGCTGGCACCCACGGATCTATTTTCTCTGTGTATTTGTCTGTTCCGGGCATTTCAGATAAAGGAAATCATACAACGCGTGGCCCTCTGTGTCTAGATTCTCTCGGCAAGTTTCCACGATTCACCCACCGTGCAGCACCTATCAGTACATCATCTACTTCGATGACTGAATAACATTCCATTCACCCACTGATGGGCATTTGGGTTATTCCCAGTCTTTGGTTACTATAAGTAGTGATGCTATAAATAAATACCTCTATACACAGTTTTTATGTGGACATCTGTTTTCATTTCTCTTGGGTAGATATCTAGGAGTAGAGTTGCTAGATCATACAGTTAATTCTACGTTTAGCCTTTCAAGGCCTGGCCAGACCGTTTTCCAAACTGACTCCACCATTTCACATTCCCACCAACAGCATACAAGAGTTCTAGCGTCATTACCTGCTTGCCAACACTTGTTCTTTTCTCTTTTTGTTTATTTATTTATTTATTGAGGCTGAGTCTCACTCTGTTGCCAAGGCTAGAGTGCCATCACCTCAACCTAGCTCATAGCAGCCTCAGACTTCTGGGCTTACATGATTTTCCTGCTTCAGCCTCCCAAGTAGCTGGGACTATAGGCACCTGCCATGACACCCAGCTAATTTTTCTATTTTTAATAGAGACAGGGTCTCGCTCTTGCTCAGGCTGGTCTCGAACCCCTGAGCTCGAGGGATCTGCCCACCTTAACCACCCAGACTGCTAGGATTGCAGGCGTGAGCCACTATGCCTGGCCGATTGTTTCTTTTTTATTACAGCCATCTTACTGGATACAAGGTGGTATCTCATGGTGGTTTTGATTTGCATTTTCCTGATAGCTAATGATGCTAGCCATCTTTTCATATGCTTATTAACAGATTTTTTTTTCCCTTATAAGATGTTCTAAGATTTTTTTGTATTATTTCAAATTTTACATTTTGATCTCCCAGTTTAGAAACACCCAGCATCCATCCTTCTCACCCTCCTACAGTCAGAGCCTCAGTGACCAGCCTGGCTCACAAGTGGCTGGTGAGCCTCGCAGAGCCTGTCAGCTCAGCTTTTACACCTGGAAAGGGGTGGCAGCACCTTTAACATAGACAGGAGAAGGAGGCAAAGAAAAGGCCTGGTGACTCACCAAAGCGAAAGCAATTCAGGAATGGCTGAAGTAAGGCCCCACGTCCTCGGGACTATTCTTTTTACCCCACCATTCCCCTAATTCAACACGTGCCATTTCTTTCCTTGTCTGTTATTTTTTGGTTTTTTAAGAGACAGGGTCTTGTTATGTTGCCCAGGGTGGCCTCAAGCAATCCCCCCACCTAAGCCCCCGAGTAGGTGGAACAAAAAGTGCGTCCAGTTTGACCATTTCTTAACTGTCACAAATTCCCCAAGTACCAGGAGGCAAAAACGTACATTAGTCATATACGAGCACATATTATTCTCCCAGGCCTGCTACGGAACAAGTGAAACACTAATCCTGTCTTCTGTGTGCACAGTCAGCAGGGAAGGAGGCAGGAACAGCGCACGGTGACAACACCGAGGCTGGTCAGCACAGTGACAGCGCAGAGGCTGGTCAACAGTGCCGTAGAAGTCCTACGGAGGGACGTTACAGCTGGCCTCCAGAGTGGAGACAACTGGCTGCCAACTGCCCAGTGGGAATGAATCTGATGGAAAATGGTGGGGAAGTTTTTCAGAGAATAGAAACAGCACATTTGAAGATCCAGTTTCAGGAAAACAGCAGGTATTCAATAAAACAAATAAAAAGTGCAAGGGTCATGGACAGAGTCAGAGGCAAGGGTCAAGGACAGACCCAGGCAGAAGAGAGGCTGAGGCCAGGTGTGTGTCAGTCTTCCTTGCCAAGCTGAAGGTTGGGGATTTGTAGATTAGGAAATGTAAAACCTGTAAGTGTTTGAGGAAAAAAGAACATGATTAGATCTGCTCTTAAAGTTGTAGCTCCCTTCAGAAAAAGTGTCCCTAAATGCCACACAGATTTTTTCAGCATAGCTATGAAAACTGAAAATTACTGCAAAGTAACACCTAAACTTGTTCAAGATCCCCTCTGTATCTTTTTTTTTTTTTTTTTGAGACAGAGTCTAACTCAGGATAGGGTGCTGTGCCATCAGCCTAGCTCTTAGCTCACAACAACCTCAAACTCCTAGGCTTAAGTGATCCTCCTGCCTCAGCCTCCCAAGTAGCTGGTACTCTAGGCACCCACTACTACATCTGACTAATTTTTCTATTTTTAGTAGAGATGGGGGATCTCACTCTCGCTCAGGCTGGTCTCAAACGCCTGGATTCATACAATCCTCCCACCTTGGCCTCCCAGAGTGCTAGGATTACAGGCATAAGCTACTGCACCCGGCCTTTGTATCATTTCTTTCTGGAAAAGGTTTGCTGCCCAATAATCCATCCAAACACCCTACCACAGGGTTAAGAAACACTACAATGCCAGGTGAAACGCAGCAGTGTGCCCAAAAGCACTGGTCTTCAAAACCCTTGCAGCTTAAGTTGATGTACAGATTTTTCATTCTAAGGATTGGCACAAAAGATGCAATTTCTGCGTTAGGATCGATATCAATATTTTAAACTCCCCCTGGGTGAGGGGTTCTTCTTTAAATGGAACTTTATCCTGGAAGTGAGAATAATGTAACCTAAATATTGTACCCTCATATTAATCTGAATAAAGTTTAGGAAAAAAACATTTTAAACTATTACTACATCACTCTTTTAAGTGTACTCAAAGAAATCAAAGTACCATACAAATGTACTATCTACCATCGTCTATTTTTTTTTTTTTTTTTTGAATGGTAACTATGTACATTAATGCACTTCTGGGGTACAGTGTGGGGTTTTCACATGCAATCTGAAATACTTCCATCAACTGGTCAACACAGCCTTCATGTCATTTTCTCAGTTATTGCTTTAAAACGTTCATCGTCTATTTTTAAAGTACGCGAACATATTAGACTGTGAATTTCGCAATAAAGAAATAAAGTCCATATGAACAAACTCTCCTTTATTCAAAAATCTACATTTCTTTTTCTCTTTCAAGAAAACTCCATTTCACCCCCAGAATTCCATCCTAATTCTGCTTCGAAGTCTTAACTTCTCTCCTTTACTTGTCTACAATAAAAACATGAGTGTAAAAATCAACATTTTTAATTGTTTTATTTCCTGTAACCAGTAAACTCTGTATTAAAATCTTGTACTGTAAATTGATTCAGTCATAATTATTGATAATACAGAATTGATCAAAATATAAATGGATCAAGTTTTGATAAAAAATACTTAAAAACTTGAAATCCATTGCAAATACATCTCTTAATGAAATGAATGGCTCTTTTTTGTTGTATCCATGGATGAGTTTGATTTATTGCTAGAATGAGACAGGTCAACATCAAATCTATCCCTGCTTTCCATTTTTATAAATGTAAACACTAGAAACCTCGTCCATACACCTAAGTACAGGGACACAGAAGGAGTTTTATTACAGCAATGCCACTCCATTTAATCTCCTCTCAACACATTTGTGAAAAATTGCCCCTTTATCATCCAAAAGTCTATTTTTAATGATCTGTCAGATTAGTCACACCCTCCTTCAATTTCATCTAAAGAATCAGAAACGACTTGACGTGCACGAGGAATTGCCACCCAGTATCATTTGCTTTTCATACCAGTATCTTACTGCCCTTCTGTCTGCCACGCCGGAGGCCCGTCCATCTCAGACTGGGTTCCATCCAGTCCACGATTACAGATGGGTAAGAAAGGATCATCATGGCAGAGCAGGGAAGGGCAGCAGGTGTAAGAATAACATAGGCTGAGGCCCCCACCACAGGCATTTGCTCAGAGCATCAACTTCAGGAAAGAGTCTGTGTGGAGGTTCTGAAAGCTACACCACTCCTTACTTGCGTACCCCAGAATGTGCCCTCAGTTTAAAGAGACTATTCCCGGGCAGGTCTGCAGACTCCTGGCTCTGCCACTCTGGTTAAACCCTGAAACAGAGGCTTGGAAAAAAATTAGAAATATCAGAAGGCAAGATAAGGCTCGGCGCCCCTAGCACAGTGGTTACAGTGCCAATCTGGCAGGTAGGAGCCTGCCCTGAGCCAGCTAAACAACAATGACAACTGCAACAGAAAATAGCTGGGCACTGTGGCGGGTGCCTGTAGTCCCAGCCACTTGGGAGGCTGAGGCAAGAGAATCACGTAAACCCAAGAGTTTGAGGTTGCTGTGAGCTGTGACGCCACTGCACTCTACCAAGGGTGACATAGTGAGACTCTGTCTCAAAAGAAAAAGGAAAAAAGAAGGCAAGATAAAAAGTTGTGGGTTTTTTTTAATAGAGGAAAAACTATTTTTTTAATAGAGTTTTTTAAAATAGAAAGAAGCTCTCAGAACCCTGTGGCCTGACCTGCACAAAATCCGTCAGATTAGGGGGTGACCTTGTTCAGCTTTCTCCTTCCCCCTCCTGCCTCTCCCTAAATGTGTCCACAGAACCACTCCAGTTTTTTTGTTCATTTTTCTTTTGTTTTTTAAGCAGATGGTCATCATTTCAACCCTGATTTTACCAAACAAATAATAAAATGTGATAGAAAATTCTGAACCACCACCAGTGACCCTTACTAGTCCGATATGGTCTAATAACTCAAAATTATTCCCTATCATTCGTACATTACATGACATCAGCTACCACACAAGTTTTTAATACACAGTAAGCAGGTGGCCCCAGAAATTTCTCTTATATCTCACATCTGGCACTGTTCTCCATATAAGGTGCTGAGTCCGATTTTTTAATAAAAACATGGCCTGAGCTTGTAAAAGTTCAAGTAAAATATGCCTTTAAAACTGCTGTATTTAATTTCCAGTCATGAAAGTCTAAAATTATTGTAAAATAATACTCAACTTTTTTCACAGATCCATTCAACGAAGCTTAAAAGTACTTTCCTTTCAGAAAGGAAAAGAGCTTCATAACTAACAGTTTCTTGAATTCACATGTGCTGTCTTACTTTTGTGAGCCTGAATTGTATAAATTTTATAACCTTTCAATCTGGACAAAATTAGTTTGGTTAGTAGTACAGAGTAATAATATATTTCAGTTTCTGGAAAAAGGTGGGGGAAGGGAACAGCAAACAGAAGGGTAGAAACGCTGAAACTAAATTAAACCAATAATCTGAGACTTGGAGAAATCAATTAGCTTCCAAAAATGAAATTTTAAAACTTAAAAGGAAGATATATGCTAGAGAAGAAGCATCAAGAAATGTAAAAAAATATATAAACATATCTTATAATTGGAGAAAAAAAGATTTTTACTGTTGTATTTTATTTGAGCTTGGTAGAAAAATGATATGAATTTCTGCACGTTCGACCCTAGAAACATCATTTAACTAGATAGAAGGTGATGTGTTAGCATTGCGTCTCCCTTTTTCATCTACAAAAGGTGGAGTCCCTTTAATTAAACGACTATTTTCGTGATTGAGTAAATCCGTAGCGGAAACACACAGATCACATTCCTTCGATCATAAATTCCTCAAAAGCAATCTTGCTCCAAGGCAGCTGGTGCTAAGTCAAAAGGTAACTTTCATTTCCTTTAAGTAATTTGGTTTCATCTTAAACTATCATCTTCAACCACAGACTTTAAATTGATACTAAATTGGGTAACTAAGTAGAAATAAATTAGTAGTAGATGCTGGCTATAAAACAAAGCCAAGGACTTGAGTCGTTCTTTTTAAAAAGTCTTCTGCTCTAATGAATCTATTCAATAATAAATGAACTTTTATACTAGTGCTCATTTTTTTTTCTCTTTGGGGGACATGGTGGGTGGGGAGTTACCTTCCCCTGTCATCACAATTCAAATGCAAGTCAGCCCACAGACCTTTGCAGAGAAAAAGTCCCCCCTCCCCCAAGTTTAACAATAGCTGTCCAAACTGCAGACACATCCCTGATGACACAGTCCCACAGGAGAGAAACACGGTGTGTACGTAGTAAGCAGTGTGCCCCCGTGGGCACTGCAGCATTAGTTCTAAGAGTAAAACAAGGGCAACCAGCTATCCATTAAGAAGGAAAACTGTTAAACAAAGGGCGGTATGTTATTATAGTACAATATGCAGCAGGTAAAAGGGATGAGCTAGAGTGATACGCTGTAACACGGATGCATGTCCAACATGCACAGCTGAATTACAGAATAACGCAGCAGCAGAGACAGAGTGCAGTCCAACCAAACCCACCCACTCCTGCTTGGCAACAGAATTCTGGCTGCAATGTGCATTTCCTCACCCATCCCTCTTTTAGCAGGGCTGGCCAGGACCAGGTTCCCCTAGTGAAGGCTACCACTCTAGCACCACCTGTGTAAGAGAACATCTCTATCCCTCTATCTCCTTCCTTTCCTTGTCCTACTTGCTGGCTGGGATAATAATAACCAGAATGACATAGGAAGCCACATGTTAAAGATGGCAGAGGCACCATCAGCCTTGCTCCCCAAATGCAAGTCACCCACCAACCTGGACTTACTCTGGACTAGCACATGAGGTAGAACTAAATGCCTTTTATTTAAAAGCTCAATTATGGTTTGATCTCTTGCTATCGCAACTTAGTCTTTCATTCCAATATAGAAATACATAATTAAGACACCTTTTATATAATGCCATATGGAAAAGTCTAGAAAAAAACAGATCAACCTCCCAACAGTGATTACAGCAGTAGGAATGAGGAGCGAGAAGAACATGGACAGAAGAAATAAACTTCAACATTAGTAATTTTTAACATTATGAAAGAAAAACACATTCATGCATGACTCATATAATTGGAAGCCAATAACAATCTATAGGGTTTTAGTAATGTTGAGGACCCATTCAATTTTTTCCTTTAACATTTTTCACTAAGCTTATATTTTGATTCTAATGTAATTTGAATAAATACATCTTCCCACAAAGTATAAAGAAAATGACAAACCAAAATAAAAATTGTCTTAGAAAAAAATTATCAAGAGAACATTGTCTGCCTGCCACTTATACTCTGGAAAAGGACACAGAAGGCTAGCTGGTCCTACTACTTTGTCCCCACTGAGGGAGAACCACTGTTCTCCTGCCAGCATCCCCTGTGAGCCTGGGCAGCATACCCCCATCTTAAGATCTCCAGAACCCAATGGCAGCCTCTCCCCTCTGGTCGGGAGAGCAGCGGCTCAGCCAGGAGGGAGGACCAAAAATCAAGAGCACCCTGGCTGCATCCCCTGAGAGTGGGGAGGTATACGATGACCCCAGCCTCTCTGAGGGACACTTTCTTCCAGTGAAAAACTGAGACACTAGATAGGTTGTGTCTGAGCCCCAACTACTAGGACCCCATCCTTAGCTGGAAGGGTCTAAGAAAACATTACAACTTTCTTTTTTAATGACCTGAGTCAATTCATTAACAGAAGGATGTTTAATGTTAGATGAAGTTCTTTCAGCCATCTAATAACGTGCCAAAAAAAGAGATTTTCATTTTCAAATCTCATTTCTTTTCTAAGGGTTGCCCATGCAAACTGCATTTTGCATTGTCAAAATGTTGTTTGCTTTTAAAAAAGCACTGTGAGAACACAAGACATGCTTTAAAAAAACTCTCATGATATTCAGAGGAAAAAAAAATCCTACCTTCACTAATTCTCATCTTTACCAGATTTCTTTAGTCCTATTAAATTATCCACCCTGTAAGAAACTTTCTTTTAGATACCATATCCTTATTTTGTTAATACTTCATCTTAAATTTATTGATATCCTTAATCCTGTGTTTATAACATCTGGGTTAAAATCACAGGCTCACAGAACAAATCTAACCCCCTTACTTAAAAAAGAAAGAACAGAGGTCTTCCCACCTAGAATCATTTTATGAACAATAGGGGAACTTTAACTCCTGAGGAAACCCTAGATTGCTGCTTTGGAATATTTTCAGAGTGGGAACAGGGGCATGAACAGGAGAAAACCGCCTTTAAAATCAAACCTGTGAACCCTGGTTATTGCACCCTCAAATTGCAAAGAATCTGAAAAGTTGTTTGCCACAATTTTAAAATTAATTCCACACCAAAGCATGTGTGTTTTTCATTTAAGAGACTTCAGAAATTGATTCTGAAGGACTGTCAGCAGTGAGACCTGCCTGCTTTTGTTTCTTGCCCCAGTACTGCTGTTAGGAGCACGGCCTCTGGCCAGCACCAACCTGCACACAGACCCAGCTGCCCCGCCAACAGCTGTGCACCTGGACCACTGCGTCTCTCTGGGACCCTCGTCCACACCACAGTCTTCTTATCACCATGGCAGGGAGTGGGAGGAGGGGAAAGGACATATGTAATGGACTTCTCAGCAGGCCTGGGACAGTCATAGTCATAGCTCACAGTCACTGGTTATTAGCTGGTTATTATCTGCTGGTTATTAGCTATTAACTTATTTTCATTAGTTTTTGCTGGCGTGATTTTCACTTAGATGAGCACCTTTTCCCTTCCCACTTCTTAAAACATCTTCTCATCTAAGTTATTAATTTAAAAACTAGATTATCAATAAATAAATAGAAACTCCCCTTCTATCTATACCATCCTTCCATTAGTTACTGGTAAATTTGCTATCTGGAGATAGGACGACTTCCATCTGAGCCCTCCAACCAGAGATCTCTGTTGAGGAATCAGAGTCACCAGTTCCTCTTAAGGTAGATGGAAAGTCTTACTAGTAGGGCCTTCAAGGCAAAATGGCACATGAGGAAAAATATCTTCAGGGCTAATTAGCAGGGAGAATTCTCAATAAAATTATGAGCTAGAGATATCAGGACTAAAATTCAAAGACTAGGAAGAAAATGTCTCTCACTCCCTATGGTTCTGCTCTACTGTTTTAAAATACCTGGGCAGAGAGTTTGGAAAATGGCCTCTACGCAGGAAGAGAATTCAGCACCTACCCCCCAACCCCCTGCCCACCTCCAACCAGAGCCTGAGAGAGGCTCTTTTGAGCAATTATGGAGTAAAATTACATCAGAATATACATTCATGAGAATATTTTCAATAATGAGAACGCTGCTAATTATATCTTTTCTTTTTAACACGACGCAGAACATTTTACAGCAACCCTGAGACCGGCCGTGCGCCCAGCGGGGAGCGTCATGTTCCGTGCACACTTGTAAAGGCCGTGACAGGCGGCTGCGTGATACGAGGTGTGAGAAATGAAAACTTTATGTGCATACAAATTTAGATTTTTAAAATATTTTCACTAGGGGCATAAATAAAGAGAAATTAGACCGCTGGGAGTTCAGAAAAAACGAGAATACAGACTGTGATTTTTGTTTTAAATTTTAGTACTTAGAGTACCCAATACCTAAGGAGTAAATAATCCAGCAAGTCGCCAAAAAGTAACACTTTAGTTTTAACTTCATGCTTTCCACATCATTTTAAGATGTTTGGTTCAAGGAAGGTGAGAAAATTGTGTATATTTAAGTAAAAGAAAGAAAGAAGGAAAATGTCTGAATGTAGGAAGCTCCGCAGAATTCTTTATGATGCAGCTTTACCTACACACACAATCAGGGCTACCAAAAAACACTCAAATACAGCTTTCATGAATTTAGAGTTATCTGAAGTATACTACCATGGCTATCTCTAAAAATCTTCCCCAATGATTTGTTCATTATAAAAATGTTACAGCAAAGTTGAATTTTAGCATCAACACTCACATACCCACCACCTAAAAACCCACCAATACCACCACTGGTACCCTACCGGACTTGCCTTGGTGCCTAGCAACCCCTCCACCCATCTGCTGATGCATCTCACTGCTTTGGCATCTCAACATCAACTGCAGACATCCCCCTTCACACTTCAGCCTGCATGTGTCACTGGACTTCAATATCTTAGCCTTTCTGTAAAATTGACCTGCAGCAATATCTGAAGATCTTCTGGGTTTCGACAGACGTGTACACCTGTGTTATTGAAGTCTCTATCAAAATAAGAGACATTAATGTCACTTGGGAGGTTCTTCATGCCCCTTCCCAGTGGATCCCCACTACCCTCCCCACAGAGGACCATTCTTCTCATTTCCTCTGACTGCCTATTTCAGAACCTCATCAAACAGAATCATACCATATGCACTCTTTTGAGGAATGTTTCACTCTGGATAAAGATTTTGGGTTTTATGCATGTTGACGCACGTATCAGTTTATCCTTTTTAATGCTGAGTAGGGCTGCGCTGGATAAATATACTGTGTTTTATCCATTCAGCTGCTGATGAACATTCAGGTTGTTTCCAGGATTTGGCTACTATAAAGAATGCTGCTACCAACAGTAGTGTACAAATCTTTGCATAGATGTGTATTTTCATTTTCCTTAGGGAAATACCTAGGATTTTTAGGTCATGAGTATATGTACATTTACAAAAAACTGCTACAGCTTTTTCTTTTAAATAGTTGCACCATTTTATATTCCCATCAATGGTATGTAGGAATTATAGTTGCTCTATACCTTCACCAATATTGGGTATAGTCAGTCTTTTTATTTTCAGCTAATCTGGTAGGTGTGTGGAGATATCTCACTGTGATTTGTTTTTTTTTCTTAGAGACAGAGTTTCACTTTGTTGTCCTTGGTAGAGTGCTCTGACATCACAGCTCACAGCAACCTCCAACTCCTGGGCTTAAGCGATTCTCTTGCCTCTGCCTCCCGAGTAGCTGGGACCACAGGTGCCCGCCACAACACTCGACTATTCTTTGTTGCAGTTCAGCTGGGGCCAGGTTTGAACCAGCCACCCTCAGTATATGAGGCAGGCACCCTACTCCCTGAGCCACAGGTGCGCCCATCTCACTGTGATTTTAATGTGCCTTTTCTGGATCTTTTCAGGTGCTTATTTGGCTGCTAGCATTCTTTTTTTTTTTTTTTTTTGAGACAGAGCCTCAAACTGTTGCCCTGGGTAGAGTGCCATTGCATCACAGCCTCACAGCAACCTCCAACTCCTGGGCTCACGTGATTCTCCTGCCTCTGCCTCCCAAGTAGCTGGGACTACAGGTGCCTGCCACAACGCTTAGCTATTTTTTGGTTGCAGTAAGGTGACCAGACGTCCAGCTTTTGGCGGGACAGTCCCAATTTTTAACAATTTGTCTGGTGTCCCATAGCGTTTTTAAAAAGTCCTGATTTTTGGAAAGAATGCATGACAAGCTAGGGAACACGGGAGAACAGGAAGGGAATATACGGTTTTCGGCTGCCATGTGGCTATTTCGTCAGGATATGTGTTTTATATTATTTTTGTTAATTTTATAATGTTAAACTTTAATAAGAACAAATAATTGTTGAGAACTAATTATCGAGAACTGCTTATCAAAGTTCGCATTGTTGTCAGGCCCCGCTCCCCCCGAAGATGTCCTGCTTTACCAATGTTAAAATCTGGTCACCTTAGGTTGCAGCCATCATTGTTGTTTGGCGGCCGGGCTGGAATCGAACCTGCCAGCTCAGGTGTATGTGGCTAGTACCTTAGCCACTTGAGCCACAGATGCCAAGCCTGGCTTCTGGCATTCTTAATTTGTGAACTGTTATTCAAATATTTTTCTCATTTCTTAGTAAAAGGCAAAAGATTTGTCCATTCTAAAGAGAAACCAAAGTATATTTTCCTCATTTTTAAATTGATGTTTGTCATGTTATTATTGAGTGTGTAGGAATTCTTTATACATATCCTAGACGCCCATCTTCCATCAGATATATGTTTTGTAAATATTTTCTTCTAGAACGTGATTTATCTATTCATTTCCTTACTGGTATCTTTTTTTGTTTGTTTGTTTGTTTTGAGACAGAGTCTCACTATGTCACCCTCTTGGGCTTAAGTGATTCTCTTAGAGCCTCATCCTGCCAAGTAGCTGGAACTACAGGCATCCACCACAATGCTTGGCTATATTTTTTGTTGTTGCTGTTGTAGTTGTCATTGTTGTTTTTAGCAGGCCTGGGCCAGGTTTGAACCTGCCAGCCCCAGTGTATGGGGCCAGTGCCCTAACCACTGAACAAGAGGCGCGGAGCCCTTCTTTGACTTTTGTAATTCTTTCTCTTAAAGTCTATTTTATCTGGTGTTTAAAAACAAAGTCACTCCAATCTTCTTACGCTGTTTGCATGGTGTATCTTTTTCCATTCTTTTACTTGTATTTTATCTGTGTCTTTATAATTAAAGTAATGTCTTGAAGAGATATATCCAGGTATTACCTTCTTAAAAAAATCCATTCTGACATTTTCTGCCTTTTAATTGTTCTGCTTAGTTTATTATCATTTAATGTAAATATTGATAAGGTTGAGTTACGTTAAACCATTTAGTTAACTCTTGCTTTTCCCCTCTATTTTTGTGTTTCTAGTCCTCTTATCTTGCCTTCCTTTGAGTTGTGTGGATCTTGTTTAGAACTGCATTTTATATATTAGCTTTTTGAACTATGCCTTTTACCTTATGTTTTTAGTGGTTACTCCGTGGATTATGCGCTACATCCTTAACTTACACATCTACTAAGTGTTAATTACATAGTATGTCACATTAAATGCAGAAATGTTGCACTCTCACAGGGCCACTTACCACCCTTCACTGTTCCTCTATGCTAGAGTTCTCATGTGTATTATATCCATATATACAAGATAATGCAAGATGATGTTACATAATTTGCTTTAGGCAGATACAAAAGATACACGTGTGTTTATATATATACACATACATGCACATTTTTTCCCCAAAGAAATTAGGTAGAGAAACTATTTTGAATTTACATAGTTACTTACCCAGGTAACACTCCTTTCTAAAGATCAAATTTCCCTCTGCTGTTTTTCCGTTCACCTTTTGGAACCTCGTTTGGCATTCTTTTTAGCAGACTTGGCCTATGACAAATTGCCTTCATGTTCTTTTACCTAAAAAATGTATTTTTGTCTTCATTGTTGAAGCAATGAGTGAAGCAAATATTTTGCTGGATATAGAATTCTGGGTTGACAAGTTTATTTTCTTCTTTAAGCCCTCTAAAAATATTGCTCCATTCTCCTCTGGTCTCCATAATTTCTGAGGAGACGTCCACATTCAAATCCTTATTGCTTCACACATGAAGTGTTATTTTTCTCAGATGCCTTTCAGTATTTTTCTTTTCTCTTTGGTCTTTAGCAGTTTGAATATGATGTGCCTAGGTGTATTTTCATCATATTCATTTGGCTTGGCATTCGCTAAACTTCTCAAGATCGTTAATTTGCCTTTTGCCAAATTGGGGAACTATTTGGTCATTATTTTTTCTTTTTTTTTTTCTCTCTTCTCCTTCTGGAACTCCACTTATGCATGTATTAGACATTTTGATGTTGTTCCACAGGTCCCTGAGGCTCTGTCTCTTTTTAATCTTCTCTCATCTTTGGACTAGATAATTATTACTGTTCTATTTTCAAGTTCACAGAACTTGAGAACATGAGGAGGATATAACTGCATTCACTATGGCTGATCTTTGAAGGGTTACCATGAACCAGACAAAAGATAAAAGAAACATGCAGTTTCAATTCTCAAGTAAAACCATACAAACTAGAGATGCCCAGTCCCAGCTGAAACTCAAGGAAATCAGGAAACTACTACTAGGAATGAGCACCTCTTAACAATCAGGAACTGCACTGACACTTTCATTTACACCATTGTCTTGAATCCAGATCACAGCCCACTAATAGCGCTATTCCTGTCCACATTTTACAGGTGATGGTGAAGAGGAACAAAAAAGAAACTTGTTGCACCAGCAACGTTCAAAGCTGGGCCTTAAATAACTTAAGACTCTCATTATAGCTCTTTCTACCACACTTCTCTTTAAAGCTAAAGAAATAAATAGGAGAATCATTGCGAATTAGACAATTCAGCTCGCCTGATTTCCTTTTGCAACAAGATTATTATGTAAGTAGATAATGGAAGTATGGGGGATAGAGTACGTTAGGCTTTCAGCAAAGCATCTGTTGGGGATAATAAAGCATTAGGGACTAAGAATTAAGGCTCTTAAAATAGACAAATCTTTTAAATGCTACTTTTACCATTACTCTTTATGTGACTCTGTCCAAGCAACTTAAACTCTCTAAGAGATACCTCCCTCATGGCTTAAAATGGGAACTAAAATAGTAAAGACTGAATGAGAAAAATACTCATAATGCTTGTAGCAGAGTAGCCGCCAAATAGTAAGGGCTGACTTAACATTAACTATTATTATTAGGACATCTCTTTGGAGAAAAGATAAAATAATTTGAAATAATAATGATAAAATAATACTAAATACTGTAAACAACAAGTATTAACCCCATTCTGTTCAACTTCTACCCATATCTGCTTTGTTTTATAATTTTCTACTTATCTTCTAGAAAAGAAAGATTATACTGAGGTCACTAGAGAATTACACATCTGCTGGTTGAAAAAGAAATGAGCTTGTTAGAAAAAACACCAGAAACAACAGACGTGCATTCACAGGGAATTGCTTAAGTAAATTATGGTCAGACTATACGAATCCAATAAAAAACATTCTTGGCACAGTGACTGCATAGGGAAATCCTTATTTCATATACAAAATAATCATAATTTTGCATATGTTGCATAGGAGGAAAAAAAGACTAGAAGGAGGTACATCAAAACATTAACGATTCTTGGCTGGGCACCCACAGCACCTGCCACCTACACCGAGGCTGGCAGGTTCAAACCTGGCCCAGGCCAGCTAAACAACAATGACAACTGCAACAAAAAACAGCCAGGCATGTGGTGGGCACCCATAGTCCCAGCTACTCGGGAGGCTGAGGCAAAAGAATCGCTTAAGCCCAAGAGTTTGAGGTTGCTGTGAGCTGTGATGCTATGGCACTCTACCAAGGGTGACATAGTGAGACTCTGTCCCAAAAAGAAAAAAAAAAAACATGATTTCGTATAGGTGGTACAGTTATGGATGATTTTGATTTCCTTATTATTCATTACTACATTTCTTTTCTATTATTTATAAAAATTCTTTTTATAATGGAAAATTTTTTCTTCAGAAAATTGATTTGTGTAGTTTTCTGTACCCTGACCGGCCTTGTATCAAGGTTTTTTGCTCTTCAAACTTAAAGCTTTCATCTGCAACACAGGGTATGAAAAATGGTTAAATACCAGAGATGTTTAGAGAAAAGACAACATGAGAATATGGAGGCCAGAATAACTAGCTTCATCTCTTCAGCTAATTAACAAATATCTTAACTATCATTTGGGAAAAGCTTAAATCTTTTCAACAGTATTTGGATTCATGGTCAGATTTCCATTTGGAATGGGATGGATTTATAAGGACCCATTCTGTTATCCTAAGGTGACCACGCTGCCTCAAGTTATAATAGCTCAATAAATATTTGTCAGCTGAACAAATGGTAGGAAAATGCTCAGCATCAGGGTGCTGAGACGCATCCACAACACTGCACAGGGCACTCTGGCACCAGTGGGTGACGGCCTTTCAGGCACTGCCCAGATCTAAGAGACTATGAGAGCTTATATACACACTATTTGCCTAAGTTAGGGTTTAGCAGATGTCAAATTCTCATTTAATCTCAATTAAGACAACACTGTGCTGGGAAGATTTGATCTGCTTCGTGATAGTTTTCCGGGTACCAACAATAAAATAGAAAGTGCCTATCACCTAACAATGCTGCTCTCTCTCTACTTATCGGGGGTCAGTGCTTCAAGAAGGCCTTTTAGCAGTTAGCACTTTGCACCACAAAAAAAGAGAGGGGGGAAAGGAGGGGAACAGAGCAAAACATAAAGTGAACGCTAGAGGAGGCTTTTTAACTGACCTTAGAAACAAAAACCCAAATTATTCTAAGAGAAGCTCCATATCAGAGATTCACAGCCCTGGTTTGCAACATCTCGGTGTCTTATATCATCTCCGTGGGTGTCACAGAATGTTAAAAACTCAAATGATGTTTCATTCCATTTAAGTTTATGAAAGAGAAGGTGCCCTAAGTTATTTCTAGAAGTAGGACGGGTACAGAAAATGAGGATTAAAATAAGAACTGTAGGAAAACAAGGAGAAAGCCACAACTTGTAGAAATCTTCTATTTCAAACTCTCGGCCACTGTCCCAAGCTTATCTGACCCAACACTCCAAATCCAGGCAAACTCTACACTCTCTTTGTTAACAAGCCACCCAAGCTTTAATGAGACTTCAAAACCTAAAAGGTTGCCCCTGCCATGGCCCCCTGCCCCATCTCCCACCACTTTCTTCAGAGAGCAGCCCTAAGGCTCTGGGTACTGTGGAATTCCACCACAGCTGAATTCTTTCCTGCTTCAGAGTGTTTGGATTAAAAGCAATTCTGGCAGAGATTTTTCTTCTTGGATATCACCTGGCTCTAACTGGAAATGTTTAGATTAGGGTGACCAGATTTTAACATCGATAAGGCGGGAGAACATGGCCAGAGGGTGGGGTGGGGGCAGGTGCGAGGCAGGGGATGGAGCAGGGCGGGGCGGGACAGGGGATGGGGAGAGGCCTGACAACAATGCAAACTTTGATAAGCAGTTCTTGATAATCACTTCTCAGCAATTATTTGTTATTATTATAGTTTAACATTATAAAATTAACAAAAATAATATAAAACTCATATTCTGGTGAAATAGCCACATGGCAGGCAGCAGAAAACCGTATATTCCCTTCTTGTTCTCCTGCCCATTCGTGCATTCTTTCCAAAAATCGGGACTTTTTTAAAACCCCATGTGACGCCGGACAAATTGTTCAAAAGTGGGATGTCTGGTCACCCTAGTTTAGATACCAACTGGACTGTCACCTCCCACCCCAAGGACAGCAGCCACTTTGCTTCTTGGGTACACAGAACCCACTCAGATTTCCCTAGATTCCAGAAGGAAACTATAGCTGCTCAGTCATCACGACTGTTGGTCTGCGGAAGTGAAGAAACTCTGAATGACGCTGAGTGTCACAAATGATACCAACAGCTTTCACACGACACGTAGCTACCAGAGGAACACATCGGATTCCATGCTGACTGGACAGCACTACGGGAGGCAGATAGGAACCTACCCTGTAAAAGATAGAATTAATTAAAAAATAATCCCATTCTGTCCTTTAGCCCTTAAATTAAAGAATCATCCTGAGGTCAGCTGGCCTGAGTGTCCGAGCTGGAAGGGCTGTGGATACCTTCTTGCCCAGTGGTCTTGAGACCCCTACCCTGAGGAACTTGGGCTCAGAGAAAGATCCAGAGAAGACTCCTGGGGCCCGTGTACACAGTGGTGTTCTGTGCTACTTCATTTGAAAGGGACTTCACTGCTGTAAAAAAAATTAAACCACAGATCTCGTAAAACCGTCTCATCCTACAGATGAACAGACCCAGAGAGGGTGGGTGATTCAGAACATCACCCAGCTGTGTCATGATGGCACAAGAGAAAGTTACAGTCCAAGGTTTCCGGGTTGTTAGCATCGCCACCCCACCAAATAATTTCACCTTTAGGCAAATTCTGTACACACATGTTACCCAACTTTAAACTATGAAAACTACATCAGCATCCAGGTGACCTCTGGAATGAATCGGCGAGGAAAGGGGCAGGTACGGACCCACCATCATCCCTCCCTTTTTCTGTCCTCTTATCCTTCCCACATCCTGAGAAAACCCTTCTCTGCCAGGCAATGACTTCATCATTTTCCTTCTCACTAATTTGAATACTCTAGTGGGAGAGCCAAACAAAAAATGAAAATGATGAATGACTCCTTATGTAATGCAGAAAAAATGTGGCATTTGGGATCTCAAAGTGACGGAATACCCCTCATGCAGAAACAGAACATGCTTCTCTCCAAAACAAAAAGCAGAAACAAAGGTATTTCACAGCTTAGAGTGAGTTTGGCCAACCGGTAGGTGTGTGAAAGATTGTAAAGGGGCAGGTGAAAGCAAATCAACTCTCACCTCCAAAACAGGTAAATGTTTTATTTGAAAGAAAAAAAAATTTTTTCTCAGTCACAAAGAGAAGTCAGGGGTAAAACAGAAACGGGGAGAGGGATGCTTATTAAGTAGAAGCAAAAATGTCTGCTTGATTACCCAACACATTTTTTAACACATTTACAGATTTTTACTCAAACATTTTTAACACAGAGCTCGGCCTCTATCTGCACACCACATGTATATAGGTGAGCAGTCATACCTGGATTGTCGTGAACACTAATGTCTAAGAATATCTAAAAAGTTTCCGCTTAGAAGCTACACCAGGTTTGGAAAATGCTTTTTTCCTCTTGTAATTTTCGCACTGCATCAGAGCCTTGGAACCTGTCTTAGTCTTTTATTCTGCAATTTCCAAGTAAGCAGCTAGCGGCAGTCCCGTGCAGGGAAAGTCCCTGTTGTGGTCAGTAGGCAAAGAGAGTCAATGAACTCTTCCTGGCCATACTCTTCGTGGAGAATGGCGCTATGGTGCACGGACAGGGCCACTAGCTGATTAAGCTCCAAGGTCCGTGTAGCTTTCAGTACCTCGTGCTGCCTCGCCCAGGATAAACCAGATCTCAACAAGCTCACTCTGGGTACGCCAAGGTTATGTAAACAGCTCTGTGGCAAAGGAGTAAGTCCTCTGCACTGCACAGACTAGAGCGAAAGCACTGCCAACCACCAGAGGACTCAGCTAACTTCTAAACTACAATCTTACTTTTTTTCCTGAGATAAACCTGAACTAGGAGGGGAAAGTTTAGAGAAGTCCCTGTCATCATCTTTTATTGATCGCCTTTTCTAACCCCAAAGCTTCCTTCATTAGTCTTTGTGGTCCTTTGTTGCTTATTTAAGTGTAACACAGGCGTCTGGCAAAATGAATACTGAATACAGAATACGACCAAGCAATTCCACGGAGCTGAAAGATTCAAGAGAATGAAGCAATGTGGAACATTCCTAGACAACACGAAAGGGTTAGGGGTCTCAGGAAGATGCTGGCCACACAAAAGGCACATCCACAGCCCAGGGAAATGTTCAAAGGGTTGAAGATTTGGCCCTTTCAAAGTGACTGAATTACTTGTGGAAAATAATGATTTAAGTGTTAAGATCTGAATGACAAGAATGATGTGGCTCAGACCTATAATTCTAGCACTCTGGGAGGCTGAGGAGGCAGTGGATCACCTGAGCTCAGGAGTTTGAGACCAGCCAAGATTCTGTCTCTAAAAATAGCTGAGCATTGTGGCCAACGCCTGTAGTCCCAACTACTCGGGAGGCTGAGGCAAGAGAATTGCTTGAGCCAAGAGTTTGAGGTTGCTGTGGGCCACGGCACTCATCCCAGGGTGACTGAATGAGATTCTGTTTTTAAAAAAAAAAAAGAAAGAAAGAAAGAAAAGAAAAGAAAAAAAAAAAGAAAGAAACATGCCCACATATTTTAAGAGAAAGACACATGTGGACAACTGACTTATGTTTTCTCACAGCAACACATTTTTGGCCAACATAGTAACTAGTGTTGTGCAACAGTATTTCTAGTATAATAAGGGAAAAAAAAACTATCAGAATCTCCAATTAACACCTCCACTCCAAGAAAAAGTATATCACAATTTTAAGCAGAGACCATGCTGATGTGTTTCCTGGACATCCACAGCACTGCTATTGAAGTCTGCACCGTGAAGGTCAAAAAGAAAAAAGAACTGCACATAAAGTTTAAATAATAATGAGAGCTCAGTAAATATTATCTATGTACTCAGAGCTCTGCAGACGTATTTCAATATATCCTCACCCATTCTTTACTGACTGGGTCCCAGAGTCTCTCACGCAGGGTCCTGCATACAGGTGGTGCTCAAGAGAAATTAGTTAAGTGAAAAAATTTTTATTCAAAAGCAGACCATTACTGGCTACATTATACATGGAAATTGAAGCCTGAAAGATTAGTGATTTGCCTAAGGTTATTCATCCAGTATGTGGTAGAACTAGAATTCCAACCATGGGCAGCAGGTTCATATCCCAAGTTTAAGCCACAGGTCAAACCAAGATATCCAAGCCTAAGAAATGCCAAATGAGTGAACCATGGACCAATATGCAAAATTTTTGCAAGTCCTTCTTCCCACAGTTACCCTACCACATTATCAACATTTTTCCAAAAGCACTCACATACCCTCAAAAGATTAAAATTGCCACCATTGAGAACATTTCCAAGATTGTACTGTAGGCCTAAAGGAGCTCTGACGAGCACAGCAGAGTTGGTGCCATGGCTAGGCAGAGGTGACCGTGCTTATCTCACCCACAGTTACAGTCACTCTCACTCTTCTGCGCAATAAATTTGTAGTGTCTCAGGTTGTCCAACAGTTAAATGATATTCACCTGAAATGGACTGAATGTTTGTGCCCCCTACCAAATTCCTGTGCTGAAATTCTAATCTCCAGTGTGACAGGGTTTGGAGACGGAAGTGATCAGGTCACAAGGGTGGAGCTCTCATAAATGGGATTAGTGCCCTCATCTCTGAGGACCCCAGAGAACTCTCTTACCCTCTTTTCACCACATAAGGATATGAGAAGTTGGTAGTCTGCCACCCAGAAGAGAACTCAACCGTGCTGGGTGCCACCTTGATCTCAAGACTTCCAGCCTCCAAAAGTGCTAGAAATAAATCTTTGTTGTGTATAAACTGCTCCATGGATGGTACTTTGTTACAGCACCCCAAACTGACTAAGACATCATCACTGAGAGAGACGGAGAAGGTTCAGTTCTTTTTTTTTTTTTTTGAGACAGAGCCTCAAACTATCCCCCTGGATAGAGTGCCATGGCATCACGCTCACAGCAACCTCCAACTCCTGGGCTCAAGCGAATCTCCTGCCTCAGCCTCCCAAGTAGCTGGGACTACAGGTGCCCGCCACAACGCCTGGCCATTTTTTGGTTGCAGCCATCATTGTTGTTTGGCGGGCCCGGGCTGGGGATTCGAGCCCGCCACCTTAGGTGTATGTGGCTGGCGCCTTAGCCACTTGAGCCACAGGCGCTGAGCCGAAGGTTCAGTTCTAACAAAAATATTACCTAAATAGAACACACTATAACCATCATAAAATGGTAAACATCCCAATAAGTTTACCCTACTTCATAATCAGTTATAAAATGTAAAACAAACATCCAAGAACACTAAAATTTAATGTGGTGGCATCTCTAAAAATATAACAGGCCACTAAACAATTCAATTTCAGGAGCTTGGCATGTGAAAGGTTAACTTATTCAGGTGTTGAACTGGAACAACAACAACAACAACAAAAAGAATTTGATGGAAAACTTGCCAGAATAACCCTTCAGTCATGACCAGTTCCAAAGTCAAAGGCTGGAGTTATATTCTAAACCTTAATATAGAAGTAAACATTAAAATGAAGGGTTTTTTTTTTAATTCTCCAATAATTTTCTCTTTCAGAGTACCAAATTGGCCCATAAAAAACCTCACAATAATTATTCCAAAGCAATCAACTTCTTAAAAAACCCTTTATTTCACAATTACACTAATATCCCATTAATTTAGGACACTTACCAGTGTATTTACTCCTTGCTCATTACCTGTGTGCACATTAAGAATACACCAATAACACAATACAGGCATTAATATGTAAAACATCAACAAAAGCCATCTGGAAAGCTAATGAATAATCAAGGGATTTCAAATTAAACTACAGAATTTTCCCTTAGAATCTTTAGGACAACACTGTCAAGCTCAATCTATTCACTTCGCCTCCAGAATCAATTTTTCAAACTTTATGACAGGTCTAATCGCTTCCACCTGTGTCTCCAGCGTGACTCTTGACTGGCATGCTACCAGCCAGGGTGGAAATGTAGACAAAGACCCCTATTAGGATCCGGCTGTTTCTCTACTGTGAGGTCACTCAGCCATTAAATTAGTTCCAGCCCAATTTCTGTCCTCTCGGGCCTCAACTTCGGGGGCGGGGGGTGCTGAGTGGAGTGAGTCAGCGGAGCAGAATCGGAAGGGAAGACAAGGGGGGAAGTGGTTGGGGCTGACTAGGTGCGCATGCGCAGGGCTGCACGCTCTGAAATCATGATACGACCTTCCTTATACGATTGTGTGCGTTCTCCCCAATGCAAGACCCCACACTCCAAGTTTTTAAAAGCTATTTTACGTGACTGTGCTTCCTTTTCTTTCCCTTTGCTTGTCAAAAGTCAACTGTCCCCCATATGACGTTTTGTCCACTAACATGAGGCTGACTCACAAATCTAGCTCAGCTTTCTTGAGGGCGTGGAGGTCGCTCTGAGATGGAGAGGCTGGTGGAAACTCTGACGTGGGGGCATCGCTGAATTGAAGGTACCTAAACAGCATCTCCTGTTTAGGTACCTTCAACCTAAGGTTGCTCCTGACCTCACAACCGAGGGCACAGCCCAGGAAGCAGACACTCAGGTTACAGAAAGTCTTGGTTGTAGCATTTCCCTACTAGACTGTAGGCTTTAGGGCATCAAGAACAAGACGGTAACTGCACAAAAGTGACTTACTGGCCCACCCAGCTCTCTCCCTGCACCAGTTACCTGCTGTGCCCTGACCAAGAATGATGGATACACCTCTAGAAGCAGGACTTCTAGCACAGTTTTGACTTTTTCCTTTCGGAAGGGTGACACTCAGGTATCAGCAAGTAACACTCAAGCGTCCCTCTGACACCCAGCTCCCCGGAGTGCTTTTCCCCTCTCCTTCTTCACTAATGCAACTCCTAAATCAAGGGTCCTCAAACTTTTTAAACAGGGGGCCGGTTCACTGTCCCTCAGACTGTTGGAGGGCCGGACTGCGGGCCCCGGGACGAGTCAGCTGCTAAGCAGGACAGGCAGTGGCAGCAAAAACACCCGGCCGGCTGGATAAATGTCCTAGGCGGGCCATATGTGGCCCATGGGCCGTAGTTTGAGGACGCCTGCCCTAAATCCACGAGGTGGAGGTGACGGTGGATGATGCTCCAAGATAAGCTGTTCTCACACCCAGAGATCACATGGAAGCTTTCACCTTCTACGTCAGCACCCTAGGAGCTTAGCCAGGTGTGCAGTCAAAGAAGAAAATATGATGTCCTCCAAAATATTTGTCAGCAGAGAAATTTCTAAAGCCTGCTAGATTTATAATAACCCAAGAAAAAAATGCCTCTGATGATCTTGAACGATCAGTGAATCGAATATACTGTTAAAAATTAAATAATTATCTTCACTTGTGATTTTAAATTTGCCATGTACCGGGGCCATGACATGACTATTCCACCTGAAAGATCTCTGGCTATTTTTCTTAGTGGTCTGAAAAACTAAAAAGTATATACCTGAAACAAAAATTGCTGATTGTCTCCCAGAATCTGCCCTTCACTCCTCCTTAGTGACAGAAGCCTGATTTCCAGATGGACTGATGGATGCCTGGCATAAAGACCATATTTACTTCCTACCCTTTTTTGTAGGAAGGCAGGTCATCTGTCTGACCAGCTCCTGGCCATGGTATATAAACAAAAAGGCCATGTGTAACTTCTGGGAAGAGTCTACACAGGACAGGGTGCAGCCTTCCCTACCCTCCTTCTGCTTACTGGCTCATGTAAGAACAAAAACACTAGGGTCGCCTCTCAGAAGGATGCCGAGGACAGCAGAGCAACTCAGCTGGGTCCCTGACACCTCAACCCTGGGCTACCCCTGTCAGCCTATCTCACTTGCAGGAGAGAAAAACTTTGTCCTGTTTACCGTCCTGTTTAAGCCACTCTTATTTTGGGACACCCACTGCATACAGCTGAACCTAATCCTAATAGACTGAGAGAAATGGTCACCCAAGAGAGGCATGCTGCTAGGTGTTAGAGCTTGTGCATGCCACCAGGAACACCACCTAATGATGCAGAGAAGCAAGGCAGGGGACAGTAGAACAGGGGGCAGCAGGGAAGGACACAGGTCTCACGGGTTCTCAGCTGATGGCTACTGCCTGCAGCAGCAGAGCCTAGGATAGAGTCCCGGCCTTCCTATATGTAGAGGAGTAGACAGGTGTCTGCTGGACACTGTATCTTTATAGGAAACAGCTCTGAAAATACAAAATGTCAGTGTTCATTGATCCTTGAAGTTCTTTGGAAGGTTTGATGAAAGAGAAATGACCTCCAACTACAGCTAACCAGTCTCAAGAAGGTGGAAAAGGATACAGATCTGACAGGAAAGGAGCGGTGTCGACCCGCAAACCAGGCTGAGCTGTGGGGGTGTCCCTGCGGCCCCAGCAGGAGATAAGACAGGCGTTTGGCCGCATAGAGCCAGGAGCCCCTGCCAAAGATGTGATTACGGGCTGGGCCTTTCACCCACGCCCACGGTTTCATCTGGCCCAAGGGAGCCACCATTAAATCAGGAGGGAAGGGGATGGCAGTGCTCTGAGGCTTTTAAAAGAACAGAGTTTCTAGGCTGAAAAACTCTGTCTAGACAAGATCTTTGATGGTTACTCACATGGAACCAATCAGAACCAAGCAGACAAGAGGCCAACTAAAGTTGCAGAGACTTATTTCTCCACAGAAACCATAAGGCTGGCCTATAAAAACCTGGGACTGTTCAGTCCCCAAAACAACCCGCCTCTAAACCCTCCCAGGAAGCGAGTGTAAAAAACTCGTGCTTGCCAACAGCCACCTCAACTGAGGACAGGGAAGCCCTTGCCCAGCACAAAGCCATGACCCAAAAGGACGCTGGATGAGAGACCTCCTCTGGGAGGGTAGAGCCTGGGCTATCAGGGAGTGACCAGGAAACTCACCCATCACCAATTCATGGGGTGCAAGGGGGACCCGATGGTCTTGATTTCTATGATAGCAGCGTGGGACAGGTGTGCTGGGGGCACAGAGCCCATCTGTTTTAACAACCAGATTGCCAGACCTCAACGGGCCACGTCCAGCCCTGACCAAGAAAACTGCGCATCACCCAGAGATGCTGAAGCTCATCAAGAGGAGGGACATGAAGAGGGCGTAAGAGCTGTCCCCCCGGAGGAGGAACATGGAGAGGGCGTAAGAGCTGTCCCCCCGGAGGAGGAACATGGAGAGGGCGTTAAGAGCTGTCCCCCTGGAGGAGGGACGCGGAGAGGGCGTAAGAGCTGTCCCCCCGGAGGAGGGACGCAGAGAGGGCGTAAGAGCTGTCCCCCCGGAGGAGGAACATGGAGAGGGCGTTAAGAGCTGTCCCCCCGGAGGAGGGACGCGGAGAGGGCGTAAGAGCTGTCCCCCTGGAGGAGGGACATGGAGAGGGCGTAAGAGCTGTCCCCCCGGAGGAGGGACGCGGAGCGGGCATAAGAGCTGTCCCCCTGGAGGAGGGACATGGAGAGGGCGTAAGAGCTGTCCCCCACGGAGGAGGGACACGGAGAGGGCGTAAGAGCTGTCCCCCCAGAGGAGGGACACGGAGAGGGCGTAAGAGCTGTCCCCCCGGAGGAGGGACACAGAGAGGGCATAAGAGCTGTCCCCCCAGAGGAGGGACACAGAGAGGGCATAAGAGCTGTCCCCCTGGAGGAAGGGGTGGGAGTTTTCCATGGCGGGGAAGAAGGATGCGCATGGATCCTGAGGACGTCAGCAAACCTGACCTCTCCCTCTTCTCTGAGACTAGAACCCCCAGTTTTCAGCTGGTATAAACCTTGTGACAGCAGGAGTATAGACAGAGGAAAAAAAGTTTCACAAACCTTATAATCAAGACATTTATCTAATTTAAATTTCACTTCTACTCCAGCCCATTGGGAACAAGCCCCTTGACTGCCACAGAAGTGACATATGCCTGCAACGAGAGAGATAGGCATCGGGAGGGCCCGGTCCCTGGATTTGGAAATTCTTCTCAGTCTGTCTAATTGGTCCATGAAGGTGACATAAAGACCACATGTTTTTTATAAATATCCATAAAGAGGCACAATTCTGCATACAGTAGATCCTGCTGCCTGGCATTCTATACACTGGTTTAATACTAGCATCCAACGCTGTTCCAGTAATGACCCCAAAGCACTAAAAGGTAACGTGTGAAACTGGTTGCGACATGCAAAGAGCATAAAAGCAGCATCTGGAAGAGAAAAGCTTCCAATACACACGAGTTATTACTAGAGTCACACAAGAGACAGCGTTTCCATAAGGGCAGCTCATGTGAGATCAAATAGGGTATTAGTTTGGTCTTATTCTTGAATATAACAAGCCATGGGTTTCATTTCTCCATCTCATGGTCCCTTCTGCACTAAGATGACCTCCTCCCTTCTTCCCCAATGCCTTCCTGTAAAAGAAGTTCTGGCCAGGGCAGCACCTGTGGCTCAAAGGAGTAGGGGGCTGGCCCCACATGCTAGAGGTGGCAGGTTCAAACCCAGCCCCAGCCAAAAACTACAAAAAAATAATAAATAAAATAAAAAACAGTTCTGGCCAGGAACTTCCTCTGATGCAGCAGGCTTCTGTGAGTAACTTTACCCCGCAGTGTTGGGAAGGAACACATATGAACGAGGGATGAAGAATGTCTATGATAAGTTAATGCCAGCAACAAACATTCATTCAATATCAGTTCTGTGCCAAGCAGAGGGATTAATGGTTAATAATCAAAGCCACTTCATTCCCTGCACTCGGCAGAGACCAGATAAGAAGAGAAATGAAGAAGATTCCAGAAAGACTAAAATGTTTTTCTCTTATGCAAAAACAGTAACTTTTAATCCTATGAGCGTTTCCTTCTCTGATGTCATCAAGCTCAGCTATACTGCTTCAAGTCCTGTTAAATACTTCTGCAGACCCAAGCTGCTTGAGGCAAAGTATTTTTTTAATAAAAAATTTTAATATCAAAAAAAATTACTGATATTCAAGAGTATTAAATCAGTGTACGTATACAGGTTTTTTCCGGCAGGGGGAAGAGTTGCCCTAAAACACGGGCTCGACAGCACATCACAAAACCCAGCCGCCTGAGGACACAGAGCCTTGCCCGGCTGCTCTCTCCCAGCGCCCACTGACCATGACACCAGCTCCATGACCACACCCCATGTTTCCAGCACAAAATACTCCTAATTATTATCCACAGAAACAACAAAACTGGTCTGGAAGTGCCCATACTTTTCTGTTTGAATTTCACCTACCAAAAGCTTTTGTTAAATAACATCTGGTTTGTTATTTAGAAAACGTAGTTATCACATGTTATCCCTTCAATACAGTAAAGTCTTCACTTGAGTAACAGAGATTCATCACAGGGTTGGTAGCAAGCAAGTTGTGACTGTTCTATCCCCTTCTCTCCTGGGGAGTGGTGGAGGGGAGTAGAGGAAGGAGAGTTAGGGAATACTGGGAAGAAAAAGTACCTATGACAACAAAAATTAACAGAGTAAACGAGAAGTGTCTGTGAACATGGCTCACCATCCCCTTCCCAGCCTGCCCCTGGCTCTAGCAGTTCCCCTACATGACCCTGCCTGTGGTTCCTCCACGCACTCAGACTGCCATTCGGATGACTCTGATGACAGCCAACTAAATGCTGCGGTCATCTCATCATTCTATACCAACATGTTATTAAATTCCAGCAATTATTATTAAGAACAAAGGCCAAAACATTTCCATACACTGAATTATACATCTGTCCACCAAGCAGCTGCATGGGTGAAATGCCTAGAAACTATGAATCCAGTTATTCTGGGATTCTTTCATTCCCTAAATTTTGGTTCCATGTTGAAGGAAGACGATTTCCTTATTTCCTCCCCCTATAATTTGGCTTTTTAAATCTAGAATAGCATTCATGAATACAAACTGGGAAGTCTTTTAAAAGTTTGCCATTTTTAATCTTTAATCAATATCCACAAATCAGAAGGAATGTAAAGGAAATCTGCAATAAGATTTCAAACATCCAAACGGGGTTACAGAGAGCCTAAAAGTATAGTAGAGAGGAATGTACCAAAATAGTTTGTTTTTTTTTTTTTTTTTTTTTTTGAGACAGAGCCTCCAGCTGTCCCCCTGGGTAGAGTGCCATGGCATTACAGCTCACAGCAACCTCCAACTCCTGGGCTCAAGCGAGTCTCCTGCCTCCGCCTCCCAAGTAGCTGGGACCACAGGCGCCCGCCACAACGCCCGGCTATTTTTTGGTTGCAGCCGTCATTGTTGTTTGGCGGGTCCGGGCTGGGGATTCGAACCTGCCACCTTAGGTGTACGTGTCTGTGGCCTTAGCCCGTTGAGCTATAGGCGCCGAGCCCCAAAATAGTTTTTAAAATTCAAAATTCCAACTTATTTCGATTTATAACAACACAGCTTCCATGTCATTCAAATTTGTCGTTCTAATGCCCCTGCAAAACATCCAAAATGCAAAACAGTGCAGGTAACAGCACCAAAGTAGAATGACAACCCGAGCTGTGCCACCTGCTAAATTTTTCTTTTCATGATATTTTTTCTAAGAACATTCGAGGAAGCAAGATGCAAAGCACAAAAAAAATGCCATTCCATAAAACACAAATCTTTGATTCAAGAACTTTAACTTCTCATCCTACATTTTAACTCTTCTAGGACAGGAGATCACCTCTACCATGCTAACTGGTTTGTTCAAATGTGTTACTCTACAATTCCACTCCCTCCCTTGATATTAGAGAGAATACCCTAACAGGATTCCCCCCCACCCCCCGCAGGTGCAGAGGGGGCCTGATCAGAACTCACCCATCCAGCAGACTCATTGTCGTGGGTGTCACCTCAGCAAAGAGAATTATTTTTCCAAATCGCTTGGTCTGAAGATTTTGCCGATATATCTCCAAGTTAAAATTTTCTGATGAGAAGGCCTCCGTGTCAGTAACCACAGGTATAAAAGACGGGGTTATTTCTATCTCAGATGTGCAGGATGAAACAAATTTAAGAGAGAGCTTGCTGGATTTTATTACTCCTTCAGGACCCACATGCTTCCCCAGCCATTGCATAAGAGGATCCCAGATTTCCTGTGTCATAAAGAAAGAAATGAAAAGGTTGTCATTTAGCATTATATTATATTCCTTAAAATGCCATTTTGGTAATATGAGCACATCCTAATTCATGACCAATAAAAGTTAGGTTAACACACCCCATGGACCTAAACTGTCACACAGTATGGTAATGAGCCAACTAAGTACGCTTATGCCATAAAAATAAACTGTTCAGGATCCAAGGAAATAAGTTCATTATCATACTTTCTATCTTACATTATGTCCTAAATTCTCAAGATTCTCTCCCCCCGCTCTAGAGTTAATAACTAATTTTCTAGTCCTCTGTGAACTTTATAGAAAGTTCCTATCTTTATCCTTTTACCCCAGAAAGAAATTCATTATCCTATCTGGGGAAAAAAATCCCACAAAAAATCCCAGGTGAATGAAGGCACAGAACGCAAAGCACCAAGATCCGAGAACATCCCGTCTCAGCCTCAGGTCACAGAAGACCTCCACTCACTCTTCTAAAGACAAGAACCCTGGCTACCAATAAGGGAGAAACAAATTATTTTCATACAGGCAAAATAATGGGGTAGCCCAACCCCACAGCTGCTTTCTATCTGCCCCTACACAGTCACGAGGGGGAGGAAGGCAGAATCTCGAAGAGCTGCAGAGCTCTCTGTGCTACCCCCAAAACCACAAGCCTGGAGGAGGCGGCCCCATCCCAGACCTCAGAGGGCTTCCTCTAGGATGGCTCATCAGAAATGGGGCTCAGAGAACCTGTTGGTGTCAGTAAACAGATCCAGGCTCTTAGGCCATCCTCATGCAAATGCCAGGCCCTTCAAAAGAGAAAACTGGTCCCTCTATTCTAGGGTGACCAGATTTTAACATCGGTAAGGCAGGACAACATGGCGGGGGATGGGGGGGCAGGGCGGGGCAGGGTGGGGGACGGGGCAGGGCAGGGCCTGACAACATGCAAACTTTGATAAGTAGTTCTCGGTAATCACTTCTTAGCAATGATTTATTATTACAGTTTAACATTATAAAATTAACAAAAATAATATAAAACTCATATTCTGGCAAAATAGCCACATGGCAGCTGAAAACCGTATATTCCCTTCTTGTTCTCCCGCCTGTTCATTCATTCTTTCCAAATATCGAGACTTTTTTAAAACGCCATGGGACATGGGACAAATTGTTCAAAAGCAGGACATCTGGTCACCCTACTCTATTCACACCTGGGGTATGTCCCAAAGTTCCCTGCAGGAGCATCTTTGAAGCAGTTTCAAAGAGAAAATTTAATTCAACTAAATTCAATTGATTAACCTTGAAAACTCACTTCCAGTTTGCAGAGAATGCAAAGGAGAAAAGAACAAGTTAAGTGACTTCAGAAGGAAGTAATCAAAAGAAATCCATTATGCAGGACAGTTGGGCTGGAATCATCAACAAGTCAGTGCCATGGAGGGTGTGGGGTGCAGCAGTGGGGAAGGGGACCTGGTCCAGATTGGAAGGGACATAAAACTGTAATAAAATGCAGCCAGTGATTTGTTTTTATTGGATTCTGATTTGAATAAATTAGCAGGAAAGGACAATCAGGAAACCTGGAAAGGATGACCAGGAAATCTGAATGCTGACAGGGCAGATAACAAAAAGGAATTATTTTCAGGTTTGTTTGTTTGTTTTGAGATTGAGCCTCAAGTTGTTGCCCTGGGTAGAGTACCGTGGCGTCACTGCTCACAGCAACCTCCAACTCCTGGGCTCAAGCAATTCTCTTGCCTCAGCCTCCCAAGTAGCTGGGACCACAGGCACCCACCACAACACCCGGCTATTTTTTGGTTGCAGCCATCATTGTTGTTTGGCAGGCCCAGGCTGGATCAAACCTGCCAGTTCAAGTGTACATGTGGCTGGCGCTTTAGCCACTTGAGCCACAGGCGCCGAGCCTATTTTCAGTTTTAATAGGTGTGATAAGGATACTGTGGTGATAAAGAAAAATATCCTTAATTTTTAGAAACGTATATGTGTCATGACATCGGTAACTTACTCCCAAAATATATAAAGCAAATAAGGCAAAATGTTAATAATTGTTAAATAGATGTGATGGTTATTGGGGGTACTTGTTACACTTCTCCATTCTTTTCCATGTTTGAGAACTACTGTAACTAAAAAACACAAAAGTGGTGAAATGAGCATAGCTATTATAAAAATAACTTAAACTAAAATACATTAGCGACCTATTCTTTCAGGCACCCATTCAATAAATACTACTGCATGTCTCCCTATACAGGCATTGTTGTAGGCTCTGAGGACTGAGCAGTGAAGAAGGGGCCAGAACTCCTGCCTTCAAAGGGTTTATACCCTAGTGTGGGAGTTGGAAAATGAAAAAAAAAAAGAAAAGCACAATATATAGAATGTTAGTAATACACGTGAAGGAAGGATAATGCAGCAGAGACGAGAGTTGAGAAGTATTGGAGCAAGCCACTTCAGATCAGACAGAAAGGCCCTACGGAGAAGGTGACATTTAAAAAAAGACCTGAAAGAAGTGAGGGAGGGCACTGTAATATGAATGTAATTACGTCATTTATATTTATCTATATGAAGGATTCGCAGGAAGAGCAAGTACAGAGGCTCAAAGAGGGAAAGACTGTGATCAGGGCACAACAAGAAAAGCAGCGAGCAAGGGGAGGATGAGAGAACTGAGGCCAGAGAGGTGGACGGGGAAGCCGGGTCCACCACTGGGGAGGCCTCCAAGGCCACAGTGAGGGCTGGGCTGTCACTCGAGGAGGAACAGGGAACCCCAGTGGGCTTTGAGGAAGAGCATGGGATAACTGTCATCACAGCCAGGTCACCCCACTCTGACTGTGCTGAGAGTGGCCTGAAAGGGAGCGAATGAGTGAAAACTGAGAAAAAAGTCATGTAAGTTATAAAGTCAAGTAAGTGACCCAGGAGTGAGACCACTGCCTGTGCCAGCATGCAGGGGACATGGCGAGAAGAGACAGGATTCTCATTACACTCTGAAATAGAGGCTACAGGATTTGCTAATAAGGGATATTTAGGATGTTAGAAAAGGGGGACTCAAAAATGAGCCCAAGAGTTCCAGCTATACTCCTGGAAGGTCAGCATTACCACTGCAAATCCCATGAGAAGAGCAGGTTTGGCGAGGAAGGGGCCGGTGATCAGCTCTGGGCACTAAGTTTGAGAGACCTGTTAGAAATCCCCTACTGCAACATAAAGGTCTCAAAAAAAAAAATTAATTAACTTGTGGGTGGCGCCTGTGGCTCAAAGGAGTAGGGCGCCAGACCCATATACATGAGATAGCGGGTTCAAATCCGGCCCCGGCCAAAAACTGCAAAAAAAAAAAAAAATTAATTAACTTGTCAGATTATAGATGACAATGTGAAGCTAGGAGAGCAGATGAGGAGATCCGTGAGACAGTGACTGTAGATAAAAAGAGAAGAACACCAGGGGGTTTATTCATTCCCTAGGGTTCTCACAAAGTCTCACAAATTGGGTGGGTGAAACCACCTAAATTTATTCTTTCACACTTCGGGAGGCCAAAGTCAGAAATCGAGGTGTGAGCAGGGCCCGCTTCCTCGGAAGGCCCAGGCCTCCAAGCCCCTGGTATTGCCGGCACTCCCTGGCACCCCAGGGCTCAGGGACACACTGCCCCATCTCTACTGCCATGGTCACAAGGCATTCTCCTCTCTGTGTCCCTGCCTGTGTCTCTTCCCATCTTCTAATGACACCAGTCACAGTGGCCTAGGAACTCACCCTAATGACCTCCTCTAAACTTGATAACACGTGCAAAGCGAAATCTCCCAATAAGATCCTATTCACAGGTTCTGAGGGATCAGAGTTTCGACATTACCTTTTCAGGGGGCACAATGCAACCACCAACAGAGGGTCAGAGCTTAGGTACCAGGGAGACTGGGAGCATGTGCAAAGGAGGCCAGAGGGCAAGAGAAAGTTAGGTGCACGTGAGGTTGGGCAGGTGCCGTGGGAGTGCTGTGAGTACACCTTGAAGGCAGGAAGACGACGACTGGACTGGGCAGCAGAAACCTCTTTCTGCCAAGTAGCTTATTGGACCGAGAGGCAGCTGGTCTGGATTGTGATGAAGGCAGTTTCATGACAACATGTGATGAGAATGGCTAAAGGAACACCCACTCCAAGGACAAAGCTCTGGCCATGCTTCCTCTACAGGGAAAGGAGGGAATGGGTCAGTGGTTAGAGGAAGGGACGGAGTTCAAACAGGTCTCATTTCCTTTAAGGGGGAGAGCAGCACACTGACATGAATGGTCCCACAGAGAGAAAACTCCGTGTCAGGGGAGGGTGGGCACCTAGGGCATGAGCAGAAAGACAGGCCTCAGAAGCAGAGTTGGTTCATCCACAAGGATGAATGTAGGTCGCATCCCCCGGGGGACATCCAGGCTTGTGACTCCACCGGATTCCCACCCTCCCTTGTCTCTGCTGGCCACACAGCCACACAGGACAGCCCTGGTAATTGACCTTTGAAGCTACTGCCCTGCTCCAAGGCCGCAGGGAGTTGGGAGTCCCCATGCCGAGAGCTGATGGAAGTTGTCTGCTGATACTTCTAGTTTCTCAAAAAATAGTGAGCAAGATCATTGGCTAAGAGACAAGAGGAAGAAGGGGTGGGAAGTTTGAGGAGGGAGGACCAGAGTGAGAACATAAATGCAGAGGGGAAAACAGTGTGAGCAGCTGGAAGTGTCTGGGGTCCCCTGAAGGTCAGCAAGTCTGAACTGGGCGTGAGCAGTCTGCACGATGCTGTGTTTTGATCCACCCACAGTCAGCAAGACACAGAGAAGGCAGTGAGCAGAGGGCGTACACAACCCACTGGCTTGGACCTCTGGCTGCAACAGAGGCCCTGCTGGAAATGGATGGTAAATGCAGAGGGTCCCTCATGGCCTTCACAGTGAGAGCAGCCCCCCAGGACTACACAGGCTCAGGCAGCAGCAAAGAAAGGTACACAGCCCCTGAAGAGCACAGCAAAGTAACAGGGGATCCTGCTTGAACAGAAAGCAGAAAAGCAGTTGGAAGAAGCCCACCTCACGTGAGCTACCAGAAGTTACAGCTGCTCCCATGATAGCACTCACTGGTCCTCCAAATACCAACGTGAATTTCAAATAGAATATTCCCCGTTCACCTTTATTTCTTTGATACGTACTCTATTGGAAGAAGAATGAGTGAAAGAATACACAACATACAAAAGTGATCCCCAAACCTCAAATCTGACCTTTTGTTAACCAACTCTGTTCCTAAAACTTTCGTCAATGCCCTTGAGGCATGAAATGCACAGATGTGAATTTCCATCACTTTCCTGGGGACAGCTGGATGTCACCAGGGTACCACGCAGGCTAACGAGGTGGATAGGTCAAACCACAGAAATACAGTAGACAGATGAAACTATCAACTAACTCCAGTTTTCATTAACTAAAGCAGAGAGCTAAGAAGTTGTTCATCAGGAGTAACAGGAACAGGAATCCCCACTGAAAGCTGATGAAAGCTGGGATGAAATGGAAAGGAAACAGCTAGCACCAAGTGGACTTTGAGAAGAGGAACAAAGCAGCAGTCTTCTCTAAAGTAAATCACCCAGGTTGGCCGTCCATGTGCCATTCATTTAAGAAATACACGTGGAGTTGTCTCTGTGTCTCAAAAACAGAACCACAGTGCAAAGACAGGAGGAAGGACGGTTATTGCTGTGGTTTTCAAACGTCCCCCAAATCTCATGTGCTGGGAACTTAATTCCCAAATTCATAAATTGATGGTATTTGGAGGTGGGGCCTTTGGGAGGTAGTTGGGACTGGATGGGGTCATCAGGGTGTGGTGCCTATGATGGGACCGGCGGCTTTAGAATAAGAGGAAGAAAGACCGGAGTGGACACTCTCTCTCCTCCCACCATGTTATAACACAGCAATGAGGGCCTTGCCACATGCTGGTGCCAAGCTTCTGGACTTTTTAGCCTCCAGAACTAGGAGCTAAATAAACTTCTATTTTTTCTTTCTTTTCTGAAACAGTCTCACTCTGTTGCCCAGGCTAGAGTGCCATAGTATCAACCCAGCTCACAGCAACTTCAAACTCCTGGGTGCAAGAGATCCTCCTGCTTCAGCCTCCTGAGTAGCTGGGACTCCAGGTGCCAGACAATGCCTAGCTAATTTTTTCTATTTTTAGTAGAGACAGGGTCTTGTTCTTACTCAGGCTGATCTGGAACTCCTGAGCTCAAGGTATCCTCTGGTGTTAGCCTCCCAGAGTGCTGGGATTATAGGTGTGAGCCACTGCGCCTGGCCAAACATCTATTTACAAATAACCCAGTCTCTGGTATTCCGTTACATCAACAGAAAACAGCCTAAGACAGATATGTATGTGTGTGTGTGGGTATATATATGTGTGTATACATATATAGACACATACATATACACACATAACTACAGTAGAGTATGACAAGTGCTAAGAAAATTCAAACTATTCAAATATATACTTCCCTTTGCCAAAGCAGGTCAGCTCCACTTGCCAAATTCAATCACCTGTTCTTTTTCTCTCCAGAATGATAGGGGTTACGTGTTTTGTTTACATATTTTGTTTTTGTACACATCAAGTCAAATTTATATCCCTAAGTGTGCCCTTTACTCAGTTAATGTACTGTCTTTATCACCTATTTTATCCATATGCAAGTTGGGAGCCAGAGTCTCAAGAATTTATATCATTGTTATGTCTACTAATAACTAAAGTAATATTCCAAATTAGTTGTTTTTGAAAACAATACTCAGATGCATACATTTGTAAAATAAATTCAAACGGATGAAAGCGAGGTGCTCATTCCGCCCCCCCCTTATTCCTCTTTCACATAATCTCTCAGGGCTTACCCAGAACCAAGTAAATTATTCAGAATTAAGAGAATCTAAAAGATAACAAATAAAACCAGAACTCTCTTAAGAAATATAACCATTTACCACCCTCAATTTTCCTGAATATTTATAATCATCACAGTCAAATGCAATTTTAAGCCACAAAGTTAAACTGAGTACACAGGGGAAACTTCAGGCTCCCCTATACCTTCTCCTCACTCCATCACTATCCCTGGACAGAATAAAAATTCTCAATAAAATTCTGGTTTCAAGAAGTATCAAAATCACTGCCCGTTTGATGTAAACCTGCCTGATATGTCTTTTCAAACGCACTCAAGTTACAATGAAGACTTGAGAGCTACATAACAAGCTGTTTGTTATACATTTAGGGAAAAGGAATTCATTCATGACTCTTGGCTACATCCTACTAATGATCATGAAGGCAGTGTGGAAATGTTATTGAAGCAAAAGAGTTTGGATCATATCCATCAAGGCCAATGAGCTAACATGCATGTAGTATTACCTACCCCACAACCCAAATCTATTCAACTCTTTGAACTCAACTTCCAGAGCATAGCTAAAACATCACTTCTCAGGGACGGTGTCTCTGATCCACTGCTCCAACAAATCTTTCACAAATTCTTACTCTACAGCATTTAGCACAATTAAATACATAATGTGTATAACCACTTACTCAATGTCCCAGCATCTTATTAGAATGTAAATTCCATAAAGACAGTATATGCATGTTTCTGTCTTGCTTCCCCCTGCCTCCACGGCTCCCAGTACCAGGTCTGACAAATACTGCATGTTTAATAAGGGTTCACCATATACAGGCCTCTTACATGCCTTACCAAGGGAAACTCTGCAAGTAACAGATGAATATATCAAAAGGTAAAAACTCAAAAGAAAAGTCAACAGGTCTTGACACAGGTACATAAGCACCAAAAAAAGAAATGCAAAATCTTGAAGCCAAGTAAGTTGCAGCTAGTTCTGTTGAAAACAAAACAGTAAGATTCCACTTCAAATGAGGTTTACAAAATCCTTTTGGTAAATGTTATTTTTTTAACATCTGAACTTCAAGAATTTAGTATTTATCTTTCTCTAAGATTTCGGATTAATTAAATATAATTTAGGTGGAACCAACAGTTGAATGCTTTATAGATAGTCACATAAATGCAGCCCTTTAAAATCAGCCATGGCACTAAGAAAACCCAGTCATTCTCAAGAAAGGTGAATATATCTTTGTTTCTTTTTGGAAAATTCCACATACAACATGAAAATCCCAAGGAATCTACCAAAAAAAATACCAGAACTAATAAATGGTTCAGCAACGTTGCAGGATACAAGGTCAATATACAAAAATTGGGTAAATGTCTATATACTAGCAATAAATATTTGGAGATTAAGCTTTTTTTTCAAATACTATTACCAATGGTATCAATTGATTTGAAATATTTAGGGACATATTAAACAAAATATATGCCAGACCTTCATGCTGAAAGCCACAAAACACTCCTGAATTGAAAATTAAAGAGGCTCTGAATAACTGAAGAGATAAACAATTTCATGTATCAGAAGACAATTCTGTTAAGATGGCAATGCTTCAGGCTCGGAGCCTATAGCTCAACTGGCTAAGGCGCCAGCCACGTACACCTAAGGTGGCAGGTTCGAATCCCCAGCCCAGACCCGCCAAACAACAATGACGGCTGCAACCAAAAAATAGCCGGGCG
>NW_003852575.1:2589173-2592104 GCF_000181295.1 Otolemur garnettii | reverse complement strand
CCGAGCCAGATATTTTTCATATCGCCTAGAAATTATACTCCTAGATATTTACCCAATAGAAATAAAAACACATGTCCACACTAAGACATACATATGAATGCCCACAGCAGCTTTACTCATAATAGCCCCAAAATGCAAACAACCCCAATGTCCACTGACCAGTGAATGGATAAATAAATTACAGCATATCCATACAATGGAACACGACTCAGCAATGAAGGAGACGAACTAGTAATCCGTAGTGACAGAAAGTAGATGAGAGAGTGCCTGAGTATGGGCTTAGGGGTGGAAGAGTGGACAAGAATTGATTGAGAAGGTAACAAAGGAAACTTGTGGGATACTAGAAATGGGTGTACAGCTTGATTTTCTTGAATATAAATCACATCTAAATAAAGTAGATTTTTATAGAAGCAAATAACAAGACCATGTAACACTAAACAATAACTAAAGCCCATGAGACTTCACTAATCTCCAAAATAACATCAATCTCCACTTCTGAAGAGACGAATGCTTGAATATGCTTCTATGCAGATTCACAGAAGTGACCGCTCTATAGCTAGTGAATATCTTGTAATGTCTACAACAGACAGAGAGCGTAACTTAAGACCAGAGATCCACAATACACCATGTCACATCACTTAGAGCCCTTCCTAAAATTACTTATTTTATCTGCTAAATTTACCCATCTAACAAGATTCCCATTGGATTTAAGATATTAATTATAATTTCCATTTGTTTTTTGAAGCTCCTTTTCCCAAGAAACACCAAACAACCGATCTTGGCCTATAAAGGTTTTCTACCTCAGAGACACATTTGCCTCATTGCAAATAATTCAATTAGTTGTGCTTCAGCCATAACATCGTAAGTTGCCAGGTAACCAGAAGTGAGTAAATCAGAAAATGAATCATCAAAGACACGACACACAATCTCCTTTCATAAGTGTCTCATTCTTAAACACTTTCAAGGAAGCAGAAGCAAATACTTTTCCTACTCTTACGGAATTTCCATGAGACAAACCCATTTCTTGCTATTGGTATTTTACACACGAAATATTTCATATTCATTCTGTGTCTTCTTACATGACAAAGGCACACAGCACAGCAGATCTTTAGAATCAAAAGACAGAGATCTGCTCAGCGTCTGTGACTCAAGTGGCTAAAGCACCAGCCACATACACCTAAGGTGGTGGGTTCGAATCCAGCCCAAGCCGCCAAACAACGACAGCTGCAACCAAAAAAAATAGCCAGGCGTTGTGGTGGGCACCTGTGGTCCCAGCTACTTGGGAGGCAGAGGCAGGAGACTTGCTTGAGCCCAGGAGTTGGAGGTTGCTGTGAGCTGTGATGCCACTGCACTCTACAAAGAGTGACAAAGTGAAACTCTCTCCAAGAAAAAAAAAGTTTGGAAATAGTGAGAATGTCTCAAAAAAAAAAAAAAAAAAGATAGAGATCCTGAAATATGTTTTTTGTCCTGACCTCACTTAAGGCAAGAATTGCTCTTTCAGCAGCCCTTGAGGTAGACTTTTTCTCTGAGCACCATTCCAGCAAAGCAAAGGCTCCAGGCAGTTTGGAGATGAGACTCTACAGAGGTGTGTGCAACTCCCCACCTGCCTGGTCCCCTATACATATGTTTCTGTCCCAGCCACACGGGTTCCTGTACAGTTTAACCAACCCTCACCTTACTTATCCAGATTCTTCGCTGCCTGGCACTGCACCCCAGCTTGGGTTCCCAAGGCCCCTGCTTACCGCTTCCCCTTACCAGTCCCAAGCACTGTCACACCAGAGTGAACAGACCCAGAAGGGCTTTTAGCTTTCATTGACACACCTGGCCGAAACCAGTCCAGCTCCATAAACCACCAGGCAAGGCCGACGACTGTCACTAAGAAACATCCATTAGCAAGATGAACCCAGAGATGCAGTTTATGTGGCGGACCCATTCTGAACTAGTTATGACACTTAAAAATTGAGATATTTCACGTTAACTTTCCTGCTTCTTTTGAAGGAGGAACAACTCTTTCCCACGTGGCTGGTGCCACTCCCCAGGGAATGCTCTTCAACTGCATTCTGCCAGCTCTCCCCGCCCCCACCGACATCTGGGTTTCGGAACACTCATCTCAGCCCAGGGACTGAGCCTAGCACTAATACAGCCAGTTCACCTGTGGGGCCCTTGCTGATGCTTCCTTCCAATTTGGCCCATCCTACTTCGCCAGAGTAGGTCTATTGACACTATCAGATAGAAGGGGTCCATTTAGTTCCTCCAAATGTTAAACAGAGAATTAGAAAATGACCCAGCAATTCCACTCCCAGGGATATATCCAGAAGAACTGAGAACAGGGACTCAAACAGATACTTGTATGCCAAAGTTCACGGAAGCACTCATAAAAGCCAAAAATTGGCAGCAATAGAGAGGCCATCAGTAGACGAAAGGATAAACAAGACACGGTATGGAAACATAAATGCCACATGTCCTCATGTCTAAGTGGGAGCTAAACCATAGCTACACATGGGCATGCACAGTGACATAACGGTCACTGGAGACAAGAGAGATGATAATTACCAATGGGGTACAATGTACACTAGCCGGGTGACGGGGACACCAAAAGCCCAGACTCTGCCACCATACAATATACACATAATAGAATTCAAATTGTACCCTCTGAACCTTTTTTATTTTAAAATTTTAAATGAATAAACATGAGTAAGAAGAAAAGAAAATCTAGCAAATACATTTAACGAAATATTATTCAGCTAAAAAAAAGAATAAAGTTGTGATACATGGTATGACAAGGCTGGACCTTGAAAACATTATGCTAAGGGAAATAAGCCAGACATAAAAAGACAAATATGGCCCGATTCCACTTACATGAGCTATCTAGAGCAGGCAAATTCGTGACAACAGAAAGGAGGACAGAGGTTACCAGGAGCTAGGGGGAGC
>NW_003852575.1:2563447-2588787 GCF_000181295.1 Otolemur garnettii | reverse complement strand
TACTTGGGAGGCAGAGGCAGGAGACTCACTTGAGCCCAGGAGTTGGAGGTTGCTGTGAGCTGTGATGCCACAGCACTCTACCCAGGGGGATAGCTCTGTTTCAAAAAAAAAATAGCTGGGCGTGTGGCAGCTATTTGTGGGCATGTGTCCCAGCTACTTGGGAGACTGCGGCAAGAGAATCACTTAAGCCCAAAGTTTGAGGTTGCTGTGAGCTGTGATGCCACTGCACTCTACAAAGAGTGACAAAGTGAAACTCTCTCCAAGAAAAAAAAAGTTTGGAAATAGTGAGAATGGTGGCACAACAGTGCGTCATTTATGTCACTGAGTTATATACTTAAAGATGGTTAAAATACCAAATTTATTTTACATATATTTTATCAAGGGAGAGAGAAAGGAGTGAAGGCCTCACTCCTTAACCCCCAAGAAGCTCCTGTCCTCTGTGCAATTACCCCCTCCCTCCCCATCACTAGCCCTGGCAGGGGGACAGAAGGGCAGCCTATGTAGACAATCGGGGGTCTCACGGTGCCTCCTCAGAGTCTGCTTCTCTGCCTCAGTGTCACCAGAAGAGGTCATTCAAGAGACTTCTGAGAACCAAAGTCTTTTCCAAAGTGACTTTTCACTCAGACAGAGAAGTGATGGTCAGTTTCTCTTGCTGAATAATCTTTAAATTCTGTCTACTGCCCCCCTCACCTACAGCAATAATGTGGAGGCTGCCATCTGGTGCACAACCACGTCACACCAAGACTGCCCTGGGCGCTTTGGACTCAGGATGTCTGATGCTCGCCACATAACGCCTCTGTGTCATCAGCACCCCCCACAGGAGAGGACTTGGGGCGCAGGCGGCATCAAGGCAGTAAATCGCAAGGCTGGAACCTGAACACAGGAAACCAAATCTGTCTGGCTCCCAAGTTCTTGCTCTAACGCCTATCCCACAGTCCCCAGCAAAGAGACTACCTAACCCAAACGAAGCAATCTAGGAAACGCCTATTTACTGCCATCCAAATGCTAACTCCATCACAAAGATATAAACTTGGTATAATATGTAACTATGAAACAGAGATCAGACAGCTGTGCCTAGGTGGGAGCTGCGGAGGGAGTGGGAAGGAGAAGAGGAGTAGGCGGGAGAGGGAGAAGAGGATTTGGTCAGAGAAACTCAGATGTGAGCCTTGGATGTACCAACTGCTCACTGTGTCTACCTAGACCAGGCTATTAGAGACATATTCACAAAGAGACAAAGGTCTCATCATTTAAGTGAGTCACTGCCGACTTCCCCACTATCCAGTTTCAACAGCAAAGACCTGGCCTATTTAGGAGGGTTCAACCATAGACTTTTGTGGGCAGAGGAGGGAGAATCAGAGCAAGGGATGGTGAAGCACCTGGGACCAGCAAGGAGGCTGAAGGAGCAAAACAAAAGAGCCACTAACAGGGGCACCCAGAACACACCAACCAGGCAGAGAACAAGGGGTGAACTGTGCACGGGCCAACACACCTGCCAGGAGCAGGCCAGCTGCAGGGCGCTGGCCGGGAAGCGGGCACTGCTCAGGCGGCTCCCCTCACACTCCAGCCCCGAGGCACGACACGGACTTAGTCCCAGCAACAGAATGAATTTCCCCACATCCTTATCCTAATGGCTACGCCAAACCTGGAATGGTAATTCTGCAACTCCAAAGGATTTACTACAGACGTCATCAGCTATCTAAATCCCAAGAATATGAGTTCCTCCAGGGCCAAATTTGTCACAGTTATTTCTAGATCCCCAAAGCCTGGGACACACAGTAGGCACTCAATAAACGTCTGTTAAACTGTCTTCCTTTTATTATGTAAAATGATAGCTCAGGCTCAGAGGCTGAAAGGCCCCAGATTTACTGCATTTTTTTGTTACCTGCCAACTAGCGAAGACCACAAAAGGCTCGAGTGGAACAGTAAAAGAGGGGGAATGAATAAGTCATTTCTAACAAGGCTGGTTTTATAGGCATCACACCTCCACTGGGCCAAATAGGCTCATTGTAGAGGCAAAATCTATTCTGCACGCACACAGACCAAAGAGAAAGCTCGGCCGGCTCTAAGGGAGAGGGCGGCTTTACTCTGCAAAGGGAGGCTCGGACTTCCACTCTCTGGGCTGGCAGGCATGGAATCCACATCCGCAGAAGTCTCTGGGGCCTTCATTAAGCCTGGCTGTGTAAGACGCCACCATTCTTCTGAGTCCGACACAAACAGGCTGCTGACAGAACGGGGACATGGGGGCTCCGTGGAGCCCAGAGTACCAGTGGGCAACCCAGGCCCACACGCCCGAAGGTGGCCCATTCTGGCTGACACACATGCTGCTGTGACCACCAACCCCTCCTCTCCCTTCTGATTGAGTGCGTCCCCAGGACCCACCGTCCTCAACTATGGGTAGAGGGGACCTCAGTGTACAACGAGTTCACAGCTCTGCCCTGCCTGCCCGAGGCTGAACATTGGCCTCTAATTAGAGTTCCTTCATTTTCACAATGAGAAAAAGAGAACATCCCTTTAGGTTAAATCAGCTCCAAGAGTCAACATTTAGCCTCCAATGTTTAATTTTCAGTTGAAATTTTAACATCATGTCTAGGATTCCAGAATTTAAAAATACATATTACCAGAAAACACAGAATCAGCCTGATAGGAGGGCAGCAGAGAGAGGGCACTGAGACTTGTCCTCTAGGCTCTGATCTTAGCAAAGATTCATCAGTCTCACTGGCTGTCACCAGGACACTCCGGAAAATTCAGACAACACCAGGGAACAGCAGCACATGGCAGGGCCCTAGAGGAGCAGCATGGAGAGGGACCTGCCACTGCCTGAGTGTGCAGGAGCAGGGAGATCCATACCCAAGCCCACCAAGGACATGGTCTACAAAGTCTCTGTTTCAGAAAGTCCTGATGGAGCGGCTGACTGCCCGCTGCACCCCTAGGATAGCTCCTGTCACATCTGATAACACACGAAACAACTCCAGCTTTTCCCTAAAACCCTATCTTGTCAGTTTCCTGGGTACATCCACAGCTGATTGTTCCAAACTAGTATGTAATGGGTTGCCAAGGGACATCCCGCTCTGTCTGAATAAAGAATCGGCCCCCAGGCAGGGTGGGCTGTTTACTGCTGGCCTGTCCCCGAGGCCTCTCGGGGCTTTCCCAGGGCACAGGAGCCAGCGAAGCCGCTCACAACACATTAGCAGGAAAAGCCAAAACACTTGTTAGGTGTTCAAACAAAACGGACTTACTAAATGTCTGCTATAAGCAAAATACTGGGAAAGGGAGACGAAGATTAACAACATATGGTCCTTGCCTTCAAATAATCTTGTATTACAGTTTAATGGGGCAAACGGATATTTACACAAATACGACAACAGCATTTGTACAGTATTTAAACCACTTCTAAAAATTCTTATGGAAATGACCAAATTTAAGGTTCCAAGTCACAATACTTGGGTTAGGAAATTGAAAGAAAAAATGTAAATCCTATATCCGTGACGTGGATATTAGGGGAATTTTCCTAGTTTGGGAGTAGAATCCTTTCGTTGGACATAAAAGATCAACTATCTGTCTTCACAGCATCTAAAATTTTTTATGCTCCGTAATGTAAGACTTCTTAAATCTCTTACTCTGCTAAGCACTTTATACATGTGTGCCTTTGGTTCATGTGAAGTTGGAATACACCCCTCCACCTGGTATGGTGATGGCCAGTCATACAGAACATCACAGACAGTGGCCTGCTGGGTTTACTTCAGATAAACAGAACATTCCAGGCACAGTGGTTCATGTCCATAATCCTCTGGGAGGCCAGAGCTGAAAGAATGCTTGAGGTCAGGAGTTCAAGACTAGCCTGAGCAAGAGCGGAGACTCAGTTTCTACCAAAAAATAAAAATTAACCAGGGGCAGCACTGTGTGCCTGTAGTCCCAGCTACTCAGAAGCCTGAAGCAGGAGGATCACTTGAGCCCAAGAGTTTGAGAGTGAGCTGCTGCAGTAATACCACTGAACTCTAGCCTAAGCAACAGAGCTAGACCCTGTCTCCAAAAAAAAAGAAAAAAAAAAAAACCCACCAGATAAAGGAAACAAACATGAAGAGGACCAAGTAGAAACTAGCTTCACTCCCTTGACAGCTCCTGGAAGCAAAGATGTCAAAGCCTCCATCCCACCCTAAAAACTCACAGTACTTTATGTTTTATGTAAAACCAGCAAGGTATGCATCAAAAAAAAAAAAAAAGACCCTCCTTAGCAGGAAAATGGGGCAAAATGTTAACCCATGATAAATCCATGTGAAGGCTACATGGGGTTTATGAGCTTGGTGTAGTAGTCTTTAAGCTTTTCTTCCATTTTCTTTTTTTCTTAAGCAAAAAAATTGAGAAGTAATGAAGGGATTTACTCCAGAAGTGCTTTCTAAGGGCCCAGCCAGCTCCTACGTTAGTTGTATATTTTTGTTCTGCTGTTAATCTTGGAATCATCGAAGATGCAACCTTCAGGAAAAAAAAAAAACAGAAAACAAAACGACAACGAGGAACACCTTCGGGCTTGTCACATCTTCTCTGCATCTGAGCGAGCTCTGTGTAGTCTGCACTGGGGCAGGGCCGCTGAGGCCACTCTGCGGCAAAGCACCTTCCTGAAAAACCACAGATTTCCACCGTCACGGAGCCGTCCCTCCTGAGGTCCGGATCTTGAACAGCCCAAATGCAGGACATACTTTCCCCGAGTGCAAACCCCAGCGCATTTCATGAAGCTGCTCAGTATGTGGAATCAGTGTATTAATAACAGCTTATTGGCACCAAATGAAAAACACACAAGTCTTAATCTTAGGTCTTGAATTTTGTCCAGGTCCTACGTCATACCTGGCTGGAGGGGCTATGAGCATGCTTGGTGACTGGAGGCTGTGTAGTGAGACCTGAGCTTTGAAACCAGGATTGGTAGCTTAACAAAATTTACTGGTTGTAGCAAAAGTAAACTTGCCTCTAGGGAGGTGAGCTCAGCCTCACCATTCTGACAGCAGCCCCTGGTGGCCAGTTTGGTAAAAAGCGTTGGCTCTGATGCTGAAAGCTCTGACCTTCCCTTCTTAATGAAGGTCACTGCAAGCAGACAGGCCATTCTAGGTAACAGCTGGGGGTGACTGGGGAAGCAGCAAAAACCCAAACTACGGTGTGTCTTTGTGCCGTATAAATCACCAAGTCATGAGATGACCCATCTCTTACATTAAAAAAAGAAAGAAAGAAAATGGAAGTACACTCTTAGAAAAGTAGAAAAAAAAAAAAGAGAGAGAACTTGTTTTAAAAGGGGTTGAGTTACAGGCAGATAATAATTACTTGCCTAGTTTCCAAGTAATCTCATTCCTTAACTTCTAAATTTTCACGGGGCACGGATTCTTGCACAAAATAAAGTACAGTCTGTCCACTTGGCAAGACAGCACCCCACCCCACGGTACCCTGACCTCTACATACCAAACGCCAGGAATTCTTACTGTGATGTAAGGAATTGCTCCAAATGTCAGAAACTTCTAGAAAATGCTGTACCATTCATTCAGAGAATAAAAAATTCAAGATTGTGAGGCCTGATTTCCAGTGCCACAGATTCACACCATTTCACTACATATAAACAGAAGAATGATCAGAGGCTGACAGTTGGCTTCAAAGGCAGAAAGGGTAGGAAGTAGAAGCCTTCAGCCTCAAGCCAGCTTTTCCGTAAGGTGCACCATGTCCCCAGCCATGAGAGAACAATCTGGAAACAATCTGCCAAGCAGCTGCTCTCATCAACAAACTGTTTATTGTAAGAAAGTGGCTGGGTCAAAGGCTAAACATCAACCCGAACCGAAAGCATACGGAGCAAAAATCAATACCGTCCCTGCTAACCCAGCGCAGGGCTGAGAGGGCGAGAAACTCAGGTTTAGTTCTGAAAAAGCCAGAGTCAGAACAAAACCCCAGATTTCAGCATGCCGGGTTGTTCTGCGTGTTATCACAAATGGTTATATGCTGAATGGCCTCATAACAGAGGCTAAAATATATGCCATTCAAAAGAAACATAACAATCAACTTTCTAGATCAATTTCCCCAGAAAATTTACAATATTAGTGGCTTCTTTCTCAATTTTTTTTAACGATGGAATCAGTATGCTTATGTACACAATGCATGGATAACACAGCCCATCTGTAAATATGTCTGGTTGTAAACTGAAAGGCTGGCTGAAATGAGATTATCAGAAGGCATGTTTTATTTTAGATGTGTCAGTGGTATTGGGACTGTGTTTTTAAACAGAGCCCTTATTTTTTAGAGACATATACCAAAATGAGAGATTCCGTACGATACCTAGGATTTGCTTCAAAATACAGGCAGAGACGTGGGTAGGGATAGATGCAATTAGATTGGCCAGAAATGTATAACTGAAGGGGAGTGTGGAGTGCGCACAGGCACATCCACGGCATTATTCAGTCTACTTTTGTACATTTGAAATTTTCTACAAAAAGTTTTCTTTTACTTGAGTGTACAGATCAACAGTTACTTTAAAGGAAGAAAGAATATTTTCTTAAATATAAGAAAAGTACTAACGGACCAATGCAAATTCATTAACTCTCCCGAGTACATGTTACCACGGTATCAGTAGGTGTCCAACATGACATTTTAGGGCGATGTCTGAGACATAGCTGTGATATTCTGAGCAGCACACTAGAGAAACAGAAAGAGCTGTTCAATTGTTCCCACTGAGTTCATGGTCTACACAGAAATGGTACCATAAAAGGGGATTCTAAGGTTTAATGCATTGTGGAACATGAGAACACATGTGAGCTGGTCAGAAAGCCCAACTGTCATAAATAATACGGAACCAAGTTTTTAAACTGACAATTTAGCACCCAAACTTAGAAAAGACAACTTCTTTGTAAATTTGAGGCTATTATATATTGCATTGATAATTCTCAAATTAACAGTAAAATTAATTTGGGGTTTACTCTGAAATTAGAAAAAAAGAAAACAGGAAGGAAAACATTCTTTCCCTGTTCTGAAATAAACTGTGAAGATTCATCTATCAGTGACTTCAATTTGTTCCAGGATAAGTTGAAGATGGCAGTAATGACAAACAAATTCTTAGAACAGAACGCATTCAAAGGAACTTAAAAAAAATTTTTTTAAGTTTTTCTTTTAAACTAAGTGCTTTCCAGAGCATAAATCCTATGCAGTCCTGGTAGGGATGAAAAAGGTCATCTCATCTGCTTCCCTCCCGACTGCACAGAGAAGGATCTGGTAATGAGAATCTGGTGACAATCCTTTAAAAAGTCATCTTCTCTGACACACTTTGGATTCCACACCTAACCCCACTAATACGAAAGGAGCCATCTTCTCTGACACACTTTGGATTCCACACCTAACCCCACTAATACGAAAGGAAAAAAACCTTCAAAATTATAAACCCTAACCTTTAAATCATTCTATGAACTAAAAAATTACACAGAAAACTTAAAGTCATCGCACATACTAAAGTGCATATGGAAAGTAATAGTCTAGAGTAATAAGCTAGGCAAATCTAGGTGGGAAAAGTCTGGATATGCCCAAAACCTCCCCTAAATTAACCACCATTTTTTAATTTGTGATGTCTGATGTTTCTTTTAAAAGGTGTATTTCCTTATTTACAGAGACTAAAAGCAGGAAGGGGGATTAGTGGTGCCATCATTCAATTATTCTTCAATAACTGCTGCATGTAGGATCGTTTTTTGCTCAAAGAAAATAACTGGCCAGATGTTTTTCTAGGCATAGAAGAGCAAAAACCTTGACATGTTTTCTTAAAAGAATATTCAGTTTTAACTTTAATTCTTTGAACTTTTACTTTGGATGCAGGAGGCAAATTGGTTTAAACTAAAAACGTTTACAGATCGGTGCTCATCCTGGGTTTGCGACACCGACAGATGGTCTAACGACGTCGCGTGTTCAGGACGGAGCTCCACCGACTAGGGCCGGGCAGCGTCTTTCCACCCTCATTCGTTCGGAATGTGAATTTCCACCTCAGAAGTGCAGCAGCATGGTGCTACAGAAATCCTTCTCATCACCCGAAGGCCCTCTCTCCCCGCAGACATACATGCAAGAGACACTCAAGAGGAAAGAACACCTATGAGACAAAATTGTGCCATAAAACTTCACGCATGCATCAAGGGGAAAGCGTATTTCCTTTTTACCAGAAATCTCCAGATATTCTACCTCAATCTTCACTCATCCTCAGGGGTAAATGGAAGAATGACCACAAAGGCAGGTTCTATTTTATCAGGCTTAAGTTTTTGTGTAGTTTTAATTAAAACAGGCGTACGAATTTAAATAAACACATAAGTGTATATTCCTGTAGATAAATGTGTGTGTGCGTATATATATTCATATGGTTGAAATTGAAAAAGTCACCATTACCAAAAAGTATCATTTAAAGCAAACATTCTAAGACTCTAAGTTGTTTTAATTTGAACCCAGGTTCCTCAATTCATGAAATGGGCTTTGAAAGCTAGAATTTTTTAAGGGATAGTATCTCTCATAATCAAAAACTACACTTACGGTATTTAACACCAATGTCTCTCCTTTTAATTTTACTTCTTTTAATTGACAAGTAAAAATTACTTATCTTTATAAACACAACATGATGTTTTGGTAGACGGATATATCGTGGAATGGAAGCTACAACATTTCTTCTGCTGATTATGTTACCAAACCAAAGCCTGAAAACGTCTCAAGAAAGAGAAACACCCACAACCCGAGCTGAGGGATGATGCAGAAATGTACTGAAACCCAGTAGCTGGGTGGAGGAGGCGCAGCAGTCCCTGGAGAGACGCATCTACACACAGGCAGCCGCGGGGCCGACACCGCAACAACACTGAGAAATCCAGAAGATTTCGCGGAAGAAATGAGCCTTTTTTTCTTATCTCCTGAATAAAGTACCTAATGGAGGGACAGACAGACTGACCTTGGCTGAATCTTCCTGCTTGCACAAGGAAACTGGAGAAACCTGCCTTGAGAAACCTGCCTGGAGGTTTCACTTCTCCTGCCTGGAGAAACCAGACCCAGGGCTGCTGCCGAGGTCCCACACGGGGAACAGCACTCCCAACACCCCAGCTTGTCTCTACCCTTCCCGCTCAGCCAGGGGGAAACGGAGTATTAAACACCACGCAGGTCCACAAATTGCCTGTCAGTTTTGAAACCCCTGAAATACTATAACCATTTTTCCAAGACGGCACAATTCTCAGAGCAACGCTCTCAAATTATTAGCATGCACAGAAACGAAAAATACTCGCCAACTATAATTCACATCCCAAGAACTGAAGGAGAACATTTATCAAATGTTATTCGGGTCTCAGACCCCAGCATTCCTGAGCTGACACCGCAAGCCCCTAAGTCCTGAAGTGTCACGCTCCACGGTCCCCACCATTGCGGGGCACCCTGCCATCTGCCCACCTCACAGCCTGGTCCTCTATCCTGCACCTGATCGCCTGTGACCATGCCCTCTGACCTGGTGTCAGTGTGGGCTCCTTCCCTAGGATGCACATTTTGGACTTGGGAAACAAAGTGTGTTCCAAGGCTTCCTAGAGACAGCTCCCCTGGCTTCCCCAGGAGGTAACGCCATGATCCGTACCCGCTCACACATGGCAGCTATTAGGGAGCCGGTGCAGGAGACAGAGAGCATTTGGTCTTGGAGGATTTTTTTTTATTCCAAAAGAGCCTGTTTCCCATCCACAAATCTGTGACTGCATAAACGGCGGATATAAACAGTCTGAGGAAATAAAACCACCCTTCCTAGACAGGGTGCCATCCCCAGAAGGAACCAGCCGAGCCGACGCTCCCTCTGGCTGAGACCGTGTCACCCCCTCCCCAGATCAGACAGCAAAACCTGCCACATGGAGAAAACCAGAACGAGGACAAAACTAATGAAAGGTGGAAAACAACAAAACCTGCGCTCATCTGCAATCCCCACAAGCATAACCTCCGTCTCTACCTTGATCTTAACCCTGAAGTATTTACTCCACAGGAGCTGCCCTGAAACTTGCCTGTGGAAACAAGATCAGGATAAAAGCACAGGACATACCGTGGCTGAAAAGCCTTCTCCTCACAGAAAAATAAAATTCTGTAAAGGGAGCTAAGGAAAACACCCCAAGTATTATTTCTCTGGCATTTCAACGTCAAAACTCATCATGTCGCCTTTTGCCATGGGTATTATGTTTGATAACAGGAAGTCAGTCAAAATGGACAAAAAAATGTCTAGTTTGGGAGAAAGGTGAAGGAAGAAAGCAAAGGAGAGAAAGAGGTATATGAAAGACCCTTAAAAACATTCGTACCTATAAAAGCTTTTACATGTTTGCTTTAATCTGCCAGCTGCTCTTTAGCTGGGGCCGTATTGTAAAGTAGCCGCCGACACAAGACCACAGCGGCCACATGTCAAAAGCTATTCAGGGCGCACCTGGAATTCTGACTTTCTCTCTAATTTGGGTCGCTAAAATTTATTTTTTCACTGTATTTTAGAGTCACGCTAGAAGTTTCTGTCTATTCAGACATGTAAGATTCAGAGTGAGGATTAAAGGTGGAGGGAGGTGGATTCCGTGCCAAATACTATGCTAAAAGGTGGCAAGCAAAAACAAAAATTTTTGTAAGGGGAGAATTCTAATTAACTTGTTAGAAAAATACAAGAGTCTCTTCGCTGCTCTATAACCCAGTTTCCTCTCCCCAGAGGCAAGGACCCGTCCCCGGCCTTGCCCTACAGCTGAGGGCTGCTGAGAGATGCAAAGGAGATCGTGACACCCATGAAGGGCTGGGTTAATTAGAAAGCATACCACAAAGATGAGAAAGTATCCCTCATTTTCCAGAAACTTTCGCAACAAGGGCTCATACTCAGTGCACGCAGGAATCAGAGGAGGAGGAAGAACCACGTGGGATGACTTAGTCTAAGTTTCTTCAAAAAGCAACCGACGGTACAAGAGTAATTCCCATCTCACTGTGTACATGTGTATCAAATCATCCCTTTGCACTCCTTAAATATACTCAAGAAGTACACTTACCAAAAAGATCACGCTCGGGGCAGAAGAAACTATACTAAGGAGTTCGTCTATTTCCTTCTTGTTTTTCCCAACACATATACAAATGTCAAAACAATCCTTATCAATAATAATACCTGTTTTTGAGGGAGAAAAAAGTTTCACAAGAAAAACTTGGAGTTGAACAAAAATGAAATGTTATAACTGGTTTTTGTTTTTAAGCATACAGTTCAGATTCCAAAACTCCCACACTACCGAAATCACACACACCCCAACACCATGGTGACTTTGCCCAGTTACTTCAATAACAAACTCTGTGGTCTCTTCTTGCTACAGTTACATCTTGATCCCAAGGGTAAAGTAACTGGACACAGAACTCCTGCCAAAAGTCCAGCCAGCTTCTACACCTCAGCTCACTTACACACTATTAGCTATCAGCCACAACGCATGCCTCACAGGATCCCAAGCTGTCTTATTTTAGAAAAAAAATCTCATGTTCCTCAGATCCCAAGAGGAATACCCCAGGTTGCAAAATGGCCCCAACTCCACAAAGCAGTGGTACAGGCCTTCTGGGCAAGGCAGGCAGTGGATGGCATGGCCCACCGTCTTCTGCTCCCTCTGGCCTCGTTGGGGGAGGTGAAAGGGCACCATTGGGCAAGGGAGCCTGCAATGGAGGGGGAGCTGGCTCTGTCCCCAGGCACAGGCTTGGCTGGTCCCAATCCCCCACGGCCCTTCTCGGCGAGAACCCCTGGAGTGTCCCTCTTCCTTTCTGCCACTTCTCTGGGAGAGACAAAAATAGAAATGGAGCCCAGAGAAAGAGAAACAAGACAGCTAGTGTGTTCTTTCTATAAAATTAGATTTTACAGAAAACAAAATCTATTAAAATGCTTCCACAAAATATAAATGAAGTGTTTTTTCTCATGTTCTACAAGGGAAAGAATTGTGTTTTTTCTATAAAGTGTCTCTCATACACAAGTGAATGTCCCCCCGCCACAGTAAAGGTGAGCTACCACTAACTTCCTGCCACCCGCCAATGGCAACAGGTGGACGTGGTGGTCCCCGACAACTTTGCCCCACCACACCCTGCAGTCCTCCTACGGCTCATCCACCTCTCGCTGCACATTAGTACCCAGGGAAAAGAAGTGTGTAGAGGTCGTGTGCATGTGGCCTCTGAGACACCATTCAAAGAAACGGGAGCGTCCGAGCAAGGGTGGGGCACCCAAATTATGAACTAACACCAGCAGTACCGTCTACCCACCAGGGCAAGGGGAGGGCTAAGGCACCCAGACACCCACATGCTAAGGGGAGCTCACAGTTAAACCTAAGAGTCACAGCTGCCGCAGCCACTTGCCAGAGTCAAGTGGTTTATTATCAATTATAAACAAATATTAAAGTGACTCATTTCAAGTAATAAATATAGTAATAAATATCAACACCTACATGAGAATCCTCTGCCTTGGAGCACTCAAGTTTAACCACGTATGAAATGCCTTCAAAATCCAACAGAGAAATGGGTTTCTTCTTTGGTAACAGGTTTGGCTCATTATTAAAATAATATACACCCATAATAGGAAACGTGGGAAACAGAGAGTTTAGAAAGATTATTAAAATCACCCTTAAGCCCGTCACCAGAAATACATCACACACGTACCAGTTATCTACTAGGTTTCCTTCAGTCTCGTATCTATGGAGGTAGGCACGTGGTATACGTGTGTTCGTATGTTTTGTGGTTTACTTTTTTATAATTTGGCTGAGGCGTGAACTTCAATCTTGCCCCTGGGAGCCGAGATTAAATGTGAAGGCCTTGGTCAGAAGGACGCCGCCCAGCCCAGCCACACAGAGCCGGCACCTCAGCAGAGCCCTCCCTCTCGTCACCTGGAGAGGGCACCTGTATGCCCACGATCAAGGAGGCATACAAGACTGAACTTGACAGTGGAAAGCACATGCTACTGGGGTGTTTAGGTATCGACAAAGGTCCCAGAACACAACCCGAGCAAATGCCAAGGGTCACGTGAGTGTTTTCTTCCCCGACTTGGATCACGATGCTATTCTTTTCCGTTTTTATCACAGTAATATGGAAGCACATAGGTGCTTCATAAATCTTCCGTGCTATTCACCATAAAGAGCAAGTGTCAAGGCACAGAACTGTATAAACACAGCTGGTGCACAGTGACGCTATTTAGATAACTGGTATATTTATTTTGTTCTTTCATATCCCATGCTGTAACAGTACCTAGCACACAGTAAATGTTGAATGAAAGACAAATATTATTAACTGGGACATTGAAATAATTTCTACAGACCTCCCCCCAAAAAAGTATCAGCAGTATAATGGAAAACTATGAAATTGTACTATGTAAAATGGATATAGAGAGAAAAAATTAATCTCTGAAGAACTACTTTATAGTTCTTGGGTTCTACACACCAGGCAGCCTAGCTCAGCAGTGACACCTTGTGGTGAGAGATCTTTGATTTCCCAAAACAGAGCATCTTTCTTACACAGGAAGCAGAAGCAGATGCCCCCAGGCATCTAATCCACCAGGCAGGAGATGAGGGGAACGGGGAAACGGATGGGATCAGCAGTGTCTAACAGATAACTGGGGGCCAAGATCCTCTGCATGTAACTCAATTCTGTGAGGATCAATGACATCTATCAAGCAGGGCTACAGAAAAGAAAACCAAATAGAGGATCGGTGCCTGTAGCTCAGCAGCTAGGGTGCCGGCCACATACACCAGGACAGACCGGTTGGATCCCAGCCCAGGCCTGCCAAACAATGACAACTACAAAAAGAAAGAAAGAAAAGAAAAATAGCCAGGCATTGTGGCGGCACCTATAGTGTCAGCCACTTGGGAGGCTGAGGCAAGAGAATCACTTAAGCCCAAGAATTTGAGGTTGCTGTGAGCTGTGACACCACATACCCTACTGAGGGCAACATAGTGAGAAAATGTCTCAAAAAGAAAAAAAGAAAAGAAAACCAAATAGAAAGTAAGAACCCAATCTTAATCCCTCTCTCTATGGTCCACATCTACAAATATTGAGCCAACAACACAACGGGCACAAGTTGTTCACAAATGTTCTACCTCAGTATCAGGAGAAGATCAAGAGGAATCATCCAGACACCTCCAGAAAGACCATCTCAGTTGGAAAGAATCTATCTTCAAAATCATTTGCACAATAGTCCTTTAGAGAACTTCCATCCCAGGAAAACATAACATAAAACCCTGAATTCTGACATTTCCTTATGCAGCCGATACAAGGCCTTCTAAGCAGAGTAACCTTAAGAAATGAAATGGTATGTACAATAATCATACACACACTCAGTTCCTTGGGCTCCCAAAGTAAAACAGAGCTTAGTCAGAAGTAAACAATTAAGAGGAAAAAGTAGTGCACATATAGAAATCCAAGAAAATCAGCAAGACAAACTAGAGGACACAAGAAAATAATTATTTTCCAAAGTTAATGTGTAATGAGGGGCCTAGTGGGGAGAACATGGAGCAAATCCTTGTTGAAATTATGTCCAAGCATTTCCTTCCCAAGGTCTGGGAATGAAGGAATCAATACCCCACCATCTGATCAGTTAACAGGTGAAAAAGGATCACTCCCCTCTGCCCCAGGCAGCTTAAAGAACTGGAAGGACAAAGATGTGAGGCATCTGCTTTGTGGGTTTTGTATGTCTCAAAAACAAAAAACAGAATCTCACTCTGTTGCCCAGGGTGAAGTGCCCTAGCATCACAGCTCACTGAAATCTCAAACTTGGGCTCAAGAGATCCTTTTGCCTCAGCCTCCCAAGTACCTGGGACTACAGGTGCCCTCGACAATCCCCGGCTATTTTTCTGTTTTTATTAGAGATGAGGTCTTGCTCTTGCTCAGGCAGGTCTTAAACTCCTGACCTCAAGCAATCCTCCCGCCTCACCCTCCCAGAATGCTAGGATCACAGGCCTGAGCCAGGCTTGTTTTGTGTTTTAATATAAGCAGGCCTATACACAAAGTCTCTACTTAGGTATTTCCGGTTACGCCCGTCCTAAAGAATACACCAAAAAAGCCAAGAGTTCTAACTTCTGCTCACAGGAGAATAATCACTCTTTCTTATTCATTCATTGCTCTGTTTGAGAGCCCAGAAGTCCAAGTCCTGGGATAAGCATGGTCAAATTCAGGAAGGTCAGGGGGTCAAGCCCAGGCTTTCCTGTTCCCTGACCTCCAGGGCTGGGGCCTCAGCGCAGACAGCACTTGTGTATGTGTCCTGCCACTCCAGGAGAGTGACAGTCCCATTCCCCTCGAGACCAGTCACCTTTACTCACATGGCCCTGCCCTGTTGCTCCAAGTAGGTGGTCCTTAAGGCTTGAAGCCCTGAGGACCAGCTTTACTTTGTTATCTTTTTATAAATCACAAGACAGAGATGATGCTTTTCTTCCCACCAAATGAATGCATAAAGACAGATAAATGACATGGAGCTCTGAGTTTCCAAGATGAAAGTGCAAAAAAAAAAAAAAAAAGTCATATCATCGTTCCCTAGAGCATTCATAAAAAACAGTGCAAACTGGCTAAAAAATGTGTAATGAAAATGCAACAAAAGAATGCCCCTTAAATGAAAAAAGAATTACCAGCTCGGCGCCCTTGGCTCAAGCAGCTAAGGCTGAGCTGCTTACACCTGAGCTCGAGGGTTCAAATCCAGCCCGGGCCCGCCAAACAACAATGAAGGCTGCAGCCAAAAGATAGCCAGGCGTTGTGGCAGGCGCCTGTAGTCCTAGCTACTTGAGAGGCAGAGGCAGGAGACTCGCTTGAGCCCAGGAGTTGGAGGTTGCTGTGAGCTGTGATACCACAGCACTCTACCCAGAGCGACAGCTTGAGGCTCTATCTCAAAAAAAAAAAAAAAAAGAAGAAAGAAGAATTACCGGGTGGCACCTGTAGCTCAGCGGGTAGGGCGTCAGGCATCTACACCAAGGTTGGAGGGTTCAAACCTGGCCTGGGCCTGCTAAACAACAATAACAACTACAACCACAAAAAAATAGCTGGGCATTATGGTGGGTGCCTATAGTCTCAGCTACTTGGGAGGCTGAGCCAAGAGAATCGCTTGAGCCCAAGAGTTTGAGGTTGCTATGAGCTGTGACGCCACAGCACTCTATTGAGGGCAACTTAGTGAGACTCTTTCTCACAAAAAAATTAAGTATAAAACGTTGGGGTAAGGGATATAATTTGTCCTTTTCAAGGTAAAGCAGGTTTGGCGTTTCAAGTCACCTGGACTGCCAGGGACTTGCTGAAAGTGTATGGTTACATCATTACATGCACAGATTTGCCTGTCCAGAGCAGACAACAGAAACAGACCCAAAAAATAATATATTCCAACAAATAAGAAACTGACAATAGGGCCAAGTTAAATGAGTTAGCAAGAATGCATATGTGGAGACTCTGGCCACCTGCCCCCAACCTAGGTATCCATCACAGGCAGCAAACAAGACACAGCCAAGAGAATTCCCAAATACAGTCCCCACTCCGTGGGCATTGTCCTTATGGACACAACTCAGGAACAGAAACCCAGGGCCCTTTTTGCCACAAGATGACAGACAGCAGCACAAATGAAACAGACGCTGTGATTTTTCCCATCCAAAGATTTGCTGGAAAATGACCCAAATCAAAACATATGTTTTTAATCCCCAACGAATGAAGTATGGTTTCCAAATACACTCTGGATACTAAAACAGGGGATGCTCCTCTGCCTGAAGCAGAAAGGGCCACCGCCAGCAAAATGGTCTTCTCCTCCTTAACTCTTCCCCCAAAATGAATGATATTTGCATATCTTAAAGATGGTTTCCAAACTCAGAGAAACAGAAGATCAAATCAGAAACCAAAATCAAAACCAGTGGACAAAGAACAAGTAAGGGAAAGAGTAACCTTCTTGGAGAAGGGACACCCTCTCTCCCCAGCTGGGCCGCAAACTCACCTCCGTAGCCGCCAGCAGGTAAAGAGGTGTTAAGGCAGGAGCTTGTTTTAGGTCACAGCTGAGGCCAAGGCTTGTGAGAATCTCTTTAAGGACTTCATATCTTCTAATATTGCTCGATTTCAGCAAGTTAAAATCTTCTTGAGTTTGCACTATGTCGGAGCTGGGAGGTAGTTCTAAGTGAACCTGAGGGGAAGACACCAGTTTGTAAATCAGAGGCGCATACAGACATTAAGAAAAGGTTTCTTTCTTCTGAAAGCTTGAACATGAACTCTTGTAATTATTGACAGCATATAAACTCTCAACTTGAGTATCCAGAAAGTAAAAGCAAGCAAGAAAAGGATTCAAAAGAGCCTAGCAGGCTCGGCACCTGTGGCTCAAGTGGCTAAGGCATCAGCCATATACATCTAAGGTTCAAATCCAGCCCGGGCCCACCAAACAACAATGATGGCTGCAACCAAAAAATAGCCAGGCATTGTGGTGGGCGCCTGTGGTCCCAGCTACTTGGGAGGCAGAGGCAGGAGACTTGCTTGAGCCCAGGAGTTGGAGGTTGCTGTGAGCTGTGATGCCACAGCACTCTACCCAGGGGAACAGCTTGAGGCTCTGTCTCAAAAAAAAAAAAAAAGAAGAAGTGTTTTGGTCTTTGTTTAGAACTCTGGTGATGTTTTTGTGACCAGAAATACGCTAACTCCTATTTGCGTCAGTTAGTCCATGGTAAACCTGGTATGTCAGAGTTCCCAAGAACTCATCAAGGACATGAAGCAAGGACTTGCTGGGGGCAGAGCAAGATTTTGCAGACAAAGGGCCTCCCACACACACACCACAGCTGAACTTAAAAGATTTGGAGCTTCATGTATTCACTTCAGGCTTTCTTCTCTAGTTAAAATTAAAATATTCCACCTGTCAACAGTCTGGGTCCTGGTATCAAGGAACTTACTGGAACCTCTACTCCTCGGAGATCAGATTTTAATTGGGCAATTACAGCCTGGAGGTTGCCAGAGCCCTGAGTACCCAGAAAAGCAAACTGAGCTCATCTGCTTAGCTTTTAGTTTTGCCAATTGTATGCAAAGCAGTGGCCACGAAAAGCACAGTGCCAACCCCATGGCACCTTAAAATCTCTCAATTCCCACTCAAGCCTTAAGCAAGTCAAATACACCATCCACATATATTTCCCAGAATGGTCCAAATGTTAAATGTTGAGGCCAATCTGAAAAAGGTCTGCAAAACCCTCTTCAACACAGTCCCCAAAATACAGCTGGTTGGCAGCAGGTGGCTGCTTCACCCACAACTGTGTGCAGGTCAGGAGCCAGCAGGAATGCCTGTCCTCTAAACAGCCTTGGCAAGCGAAGAGGTAGAAAAGAGAAACCCTCTAAAGCAGTGTTTTTCAACTTTTTTTATCTCCCAGCACATATGAACCTATAGTTAAGCTTCCATGGCACACTTAAAATGTTTTGATCCAATAGAAAAAGAGAGTTAAAAAAAGAAAATACTCATTACGCTTTGAACTTCTTTTGAAAATAATTTAATTAATGGTCTTTAAAATTTTTCACTGCACACGGGTGTGCCACGGCACCCCAGTTGAAAACCACTTCCCTAAGAGCTTGTTATCCTCTCAGACTCCACCATAAATGTGTGCCCCTGCTCTGCCACGGTCAAAGCCAGCTGGCAAGGGAGAAGCAGCACAGCAAGGGGCCCAGAAAAACTGAGCAACTTCTGTTGCCACGAGCCCACGGGAGAAGGGGAGGTGTGTCAGGACGGCACAGGGACTCAATGGGCGGGGTGGATACACAGAATATCCACACGGTTTGGACACGTGCTAGACTCGTTCTCACATGACCCAAAGGTGCCAATGAGAAAAACCATGGATCATGCCACAAACAGGCCTCTGAGTTCCAGGGGCAAGAGGAAAAGCCTGCCCTGGAATGATGGGCACTGCCTTTGCTTACTCTCTTAATGATTTAGGTCAGGGGTCCTCAAACTATGGCCCGCCTAGGACATTTATCCGGTCCTCTGGGTGTTTTTGCTGCCACTGCCTGTCCTGCTTAGCAGCGGACTCGTCCTGGGGCCCACAGTCCGGCCTTCCAACGGTCTGAGGGACAGTGAACTGGCCCCCTGTTTCAAAAGTTTGAGGACCTCTGATTTAGGTGCTTCTACAATGCAAACAGCAAAAGGGGCCACCTCTGGTTCTACGCTCACCACTAACAGGGAAAAAATGGCACACAGCAGTGTTCATGGTAGATTTGTCCTCCTGGTCCTCCATGGTATCCAAGTCTCATCCTCTGGTTGTAGTGCTGTTACCATAGTGATAAGCCTATTTCTATACATTAGATTCTTCTAAAAATAAGGTTTTTTTTAACTGGAAGAAAGCCAGAGCTAAAAAAAAAAAAGCCTCCAGCCACAAATGGGAGAAACAGAGCACTCCTGGCATCTAACAGAGACCAGAGATACAGACCGAACATCCTAAAATACATAGGATGACCCTTCCACACAAAGAAATATCTGGCCCCTAAAGTCAATAGTGTAGTGGCAGGGTAGAGAACTTGGCTATAAAAATAGACCCACTTTTGCTACACCCTAAGCTAACCAAGAAAACAGAATCTTTTAAAATCCATTTGAAAGGCTTTATTTGGACAACTTCATGCCAAACTTCTCGTCTAGCGGATAGTCAAACATCAGCATTAATCTATAGCATTAAGTCTTCCCTGCACACCCGATCAGTACTACAAGCATGCAAATATTTTCTTTTTCTTGACTGTTATGAATGGCAAAGGCATCAAAGCTGCAGCGTACTTGGCTGGTGATACCCCCGCCTCATGTGCAGCTGTGTTCTGCCCTTGAAGTACTTCCCGCCTCTTATTGGGTTACATCATTACTAGATTTATTACAAAGATGAAGACTATAAAATTGAACAGGGAAAAAGGAAACTAACCAGTCTGTGATAATATTTATTTTTGATCCTAGTGAGGTATCAGAGAGACACTGGCCTGCAGAGAAAACAGGGACCCTGCCACACAGAACTCTGGAAGTCATTTAAAATCAAAAATGACATTCTAATCCTCTGAATCTGATTTGTGAAGCTGCATCACATTGCCTTTTTTGCCCCTAGGGCAGTGCGCTGCAGTATCAAATTTTATGATAGGAATGGGGTCAATTTAAATGGTGCAGCAAGCAGATTTGCTGTGTAACTCAGAGAACTGGATCGCCACAGTGCCAAATCAATTTTCTAGTACAAGTCTGTGCACAGGGGTGGTAAAGTTCGCAATTCAAAACTGAAATATGGCTCTAGGAAGTCGGGTTTTTAAATGGATTTTCTGAGAATGAGCAGTTACTATAGTTACCATATTTGCAGAGAAAAAGATAAGGAGAACTTTTATTAGGCCTCCAAAAGCTAACTGATATGGTCTGCTGCCCTGCAGGAAACCTGCTGGGTTTGTATGTGTTCATCTGTCCCAAGCATCTTTGGCTGATTATTATCTTAAGCACAAATGAATAGGCTTTAAAATAGCCAAAAAGCAATACCACCTTAAAAATGTTTGATCAGAAAACCCAAGAAACTTAGCTTCTAGAAGGTCTAGAGACAGAGGTGGTATTACACAATGAAAGTAAAACAAAATTTAAAAAGTAAACAGTTCTCTAACTCAATAAAAAGATCACTATAATAAAACAAAATCTCTTCCCACTCATCTTGGGAACTCTTCTGGACAAAATATTTATATCTTCTTAGTTTTTTGTTTGTTTGTTTTGAGACAGAGTCTCACTATGTCGCCCTTGGTAAAGTGCTGTGGCATCACAGCTCACAGCAACCTCAAACTCTTAGACTTAAATAATTCTCTTGCCTCAGCTTCCCAAGTAGCTGATACCCACCACAATGCCCCACTATTTTGTTGTTGTTGCTGTGGCAGTTGTCATTGTTGTTTTAGCTGGCCTAGGCCAGGTTCGAACCCACTAGCCTCGGTGCATGTGACCAGCACTGTAACCACTGTGCTAAGTACGGGTACCGAGCCATATCTTCTTAGTTGTGTCATTAGATTAATGAATCTTTTTTTTTTTTTTTTAAGATAGAGTTTCACTTTTTCACCCTTGGTAGAGCGCCATGATGTCATAGCTCACAGCAACCTCAAACTCTTGGGCTCAAGTGATCCTCTTGCCTCAGCCTCTCGAGTAGCTGGGACAGTGGTGCCCACCACAATGCCTGGCTATTTTTAGAGACAGGGTCTCACTCTTGCTCAAGCTGGTCTCCAACTCCTGAGCTCAAGCAATTCATCGACCTCAGCCTCCCAGAGAGCTAGGATTACAGGCGTGAGCCACGGCACCCCGGCCTCAATTATCAAATCCTTCTGAACAAGTGAGTGTTCATTTAAGTCTAACAAAAACCTTTGCCTACAGCATTAAAAGTTTCATAGTAAATTATGAAGAATTCTGAAATGGTCTATCCTGCTGCTGTTCACTAACAAAAAGCTAAAAGGAGAAAGAGGATGGAAAAAGAACAGCAGAAGAGCCAAAGGACCTCGAGGTGTGGAAGGAAACTAGAACTTTCCTTTGATCCTCTTTCCATTTTGTCCTTACCTGTGTATTAATATGCCATAAATCTAATAACTTCAATGTATTAATATGCCATAAATCTAATAACTTCAATTTGCACTTATTTGAAGCTTTTTCTGAGCCCTTAGATGTTAAGAATGACAAATCATAAGAAAAGAGTTGGGAATTTGGAGATCTTGTTAGCACAAACTACCGCTGTAACCAACTGTACATTTTAACATGATGGTCACTGACATCTGGAATCGCCACCCAAGGCTTTCCACTTTCCATGTTAAATAAAGGATTGATTATATTAACCACAGTGTACTATGAGGCAAGAAAGTGGACCGTGTATTTTAGAAAGGTCATCACTAGCAAAGATCAACACAAGATCCTTGGTTAACCAGCAAGCTCAACTCCTCCATCATGAGTCTTTCAGTTAATCAGGGTATTCGTGAAAACCTGAACTAAACTACCTTCTGCTCACCATCAGCAAAAGCTCCCCACCAACAGGAACCTGCAGCAGCCCGCACCACAAAAACTCCTAAAATCTTCACGTGTAAAGCCTTAAAGAGCATATTCCCTCTCCAAGATACCCTAAGGTCATCAAATCAGCACCCCCCTCAGTACCTGGCAAAGAACAGCTTCTCCTCCACATGCTCCAAAAGGCACTTGGATAACCATCCTGTCCTGGTCCTTGTTCTCTAGGTGGCCCTGGAGCTTGCCCAGACTAAGCTGCTCTCCAGGGACCTCCTCGTAAACACAGCCACTGCTTAGGATGCTGAGTGTCACCTTACTCTGGTCAGACTTAGAGAAGACCAAGTTCTGGACTGTTTTCTGCAGGACAGCCTTGCGTGTCATCTGAAAGCCACCAAATGTGAAGGACGAAGATAGGCCCAACACCTTCCCTCCCTGAGAAAGGTAGGCCATGAACTTCTGGTGCAGATCTTTGGGAATGGACTCCCTGGTAGCCAGGACCAACAACAGACAGTTGTCTGGCCACGGGTCTCTGAGAGCGCTTTCCTCCAGCAGGTGGTAGAGAAGGTAACTGTCGGTGTCCACGCAGTCAGCCAGGACAGATTGGACCTGCTGAAACCGGCCGAGGGCTTCCTGGGAGTCGGAGCCCACGTAGATGAGAATGTTGGGTGCCTTTCCCGTGATGTTGACTCTCTTCTCTTCCCTTTCAGGGCAGGTCTCATCAACAACACTCTCTAAACTGCTGCTGTAATCATAGGGAAGATCTGGAATGTTCTCTGCAGATGCAAACTTGACTGACTCAATGGTACTGTTCTCTAGTTCCAAACACTCATGGCAACTAGACAGATGGAGGTGGTAATGCTCAACAGAGCCCCCTCCCCTGTCACTGTCCCCCACAGGCTCACTCCCAGAGGCACTGCCCCTCCTCTGTTTCGGTTCTTCACCAAGAACCCTCGGGCCGTCTTTGCCAACGTGCTCCATGACGTCCTGCTTGGGCTCGATCTCCAAAGCAGGTTCAGGGCTCAGCTGCAGGACTTGAGCTGGCTTGTTTAAAGCCTGATCCTTAAGTTCCTTTAGAGCAGAGTCCTGCAAGTGCACGGCTAAAGCACAAACAAGAAAGATATTAGCTGGCATTTCCGGTGTATCATGCAGGTCAGCCCAAGAATCCTATAATCCTGCACTCCATGACATCCACTCCAGGACAGCCACCTGCACGGCTCCCACCTGCAGCTCCACCTCAACTCAGTGGCCTCCCTTGGAACTACAAACTACTCCTGCCTGCTGGGAGGGTGCCCCAAGTGAGAGCCTCAGTTTCCACAGCATTTTTCTCACACATACCAGAGAACCTACGATCCTCTTAGTGACAGGGGAAGAAAGTGAGATCCAGGGAGGTGACTTTGCCTACTTATTTATAGATTCAATTTCATGGGTGTTATTCTCCTACACGTCTGTGTATATGCTAACGAGACTGAGGAAAGACGAGAACACACTCTCTAGAGTCCACCTCAGCACACCCCAGTGAAAGCTGCCCTCAGGGCGCTGCCCAGGATCAGTGAGGAGAAGGGTCTTTCTAGGATCCTGTCACAGGACTGGAGTGTAAGTTCCCAGTCACTGATTCAAAAGCATTTCTAGAGCACCTGCTCTGTGTTTGATGTGGTACTAGGCACATGCACGCGGCCAATCAGAAAATTAAATGGCTGCACAAGTTGCCAAAGCTGCCACTCTGATTTGCAAAAAAGAGACTTTCGCAGACATAGAAAGTCTGCTTTTCAGCCTAATTAAGGAAGAACAGTTGGCATGTTTCCTGAAAAAAAGATTTGTTCCCAAAAAAATGTTGGCATGTGTGTTTGAAATAGAGATCTGGGAAGAGTTAGATTTAGAACTTCATAGTAACACTTGGTTGTGCTTCCCATTCAGTGAGAACTAAGGGCTACAAACCAGTTATAGGGTATTGAATGGGGTGAAATAAATGGGTTCTGAATCTGAGTGCCTTCTCGTGGGAAAGACAATGCAATTATGGAAAATACTTCCTTAAGAAATTTAAGAAGCACTATAGACGTAACCCCCCTCAAAAAACATCTTGACACACATATGAATTTTATACTATTACAGTTAAATTGAGCCTGTTGACTGAATCACACTGAAACTAAGAGCTGCCTTAAGTCCTCCCAGCATGAGTCCCTAAGCTGATGACCCATGATATCTAAAGTTACTTACAAACAATCTTCTGGGGTATCAGTCCATTATCCATCTGGAGTCTATCTTCCATGAACGCCACTCCCAGTTTGCTGAAATCATCCACACTTGCTTCAGCAATTAATCGATAAGGCTCCCCAGGTCTGCAAGCTAATGGCAAGCAACAGTCCGACCACTTTACAATCTGAGAAAAAGCAGGTGAGGGAGGGTGGAAAAAAAGAGAGGTTAAAATTTTTTCTTCTCTAAAATAACTAGACACTTCATTATTCCCTTCAGACTTCCCCCCACTAAGTTACAGTCAGGCAAAACAAGTTACTAGATAATTGCACTTTATTAATATCAAAGTTGTTTTGGCTTAAACATCCTCATTTCTATTTTACAAAGCATTAAATAAAACTCATTTAAAAGTAACTGAAGTTTCAACTTCTTTAAGGAAAGGGCCTTCCCCAGATACCAGAAAAACATAGTGTTGCCCTTTAACAATATAAAATAGGAGAGAAAAACTCGACAACTAAGGGTGTCCAACCTGCGGCCCACAGACCACATGCTGATTATTTGAGGACTTCTTTCCTTATCTGTGATGGCGACATCACGAAAATTATCCATGGACCTTTTTTGTATTCATCAGCTTTCAATAGCGTGTATTTAATGTGTGGCCAAAGATAACTCATCTTACTCCAATGCAGAGCAGTTAAGAAAAAGGTTGGACAGCCCAGTGTGGACCAAAGTGTGGCCCAAAGCCAAGTGTGTGAGACCTGCAGGGTTCTGAGCAGGACCCCTCCCCATCAGCTACACTGCTGGAGCTGGAGCAGAGGAATCAGGAAAGACTTCTAAACATGCTTCCACCTGGATTCCCACGCTTACAGAAATGTGAGAACCACCACCAAGGACAGCCGGACGGTTCTTGTCGGTGAGGAAGTCCGTGTTCCCAGCGCAAGGAGAGGGGAAAAGGGAAAGATAAAACAGCCTTCTATGCCTTCCAGTTTTTACAAAAGAAAAATCTTAAACTAGGACATAGCTGTGAGGGTTCCCAAAGGAGATGGGAGCCTGCTGGGGCTCAGAGCCTGGAACTGGAGTCAACCTCAGCTCATCGTCTGTGTCTGTCCTCAGCAAGCCCGAACCTCTCAGCATCCTCATACGGAAAATAGGAATGCTACTAATATTAATACCAGTCCTCTTAGAGGTTTGTTGTGTTAAGGAGATTAAAGAGTGTATGAGGCTC
>NW_003852575.1:2561983-2563048 GCF_000181295.1 Otolemur garnettii | reverse complement strand
TGAAAACTATGAAAAAAATGCTGGACAAAATAAGTATATAAAATATCATCTTGAATGCATTGAAGAACTGACTAGATAATGGAAAAGTACCAGCCAACTGCTGGGATAAGCCCCAAACCCACAGAGGTAAGGGTGATTCCTGCAACCCAAGACACTTCTGCCCCGAGGGTACTTGCTCCTCCAGGAAACATGGGCTACAAAAGTCAAGGTCCAGCTGGTGTAAGGACAGACATACAGGTCAGTGGAACAGGACTGAGATCATAGATACAAACTCACATGTTTATGAGCAATTTTAAAAGTGCCAAGACAATTTAATGAAGAAAGGACAGTCTTCACAACAAATGGTGCTTGTACAATTGGATACTGGATCTCCACATGCAAAAGAATGAAGATGGATCCAAACCTCACACCATGCACAAAAACAGGCATCCTCAAACTATGGCCCGAGGGCCACATGTAGCCCGCCTCCGACCTTTATCCAGCCCGCCCGGTGTTTTTGCCACCGCTGCCTGTCCTGCTTAGCAGCAGACTCGTCCCGGGGCCTGCAGTCCAGCCCTCCAATGGTCTGAAAGACAGTGAACTGGCCCCCTGTTTAAAAAGTTTGAGGACCCCTGCACAAAAACTAACTCAAACTGAATCATAAACTTCAATATAATAGCAAAAACTACAAAACTCTTAGAAGACATAGGTATAAATAAATCATTACAACCCTGGATCAGGCAATGGTTTCTCTGACATGACACCAAAAATACCAGCAGCAAAAGAAAAAATAGATAATTTGGACTCAAAATGTTTTGTGCTTCAAAGGACTTCATCAAGATGGTGAAAAGATGATACAAAAATAGGAGAAAATATTAGCAAATCACACAAGACCTCCTACAACTCAATAACAAAAAGACAAATAGCCCAACTTAAAAGTGGACTAAGGATCTGAACAGACATTTCTCCAAAGAGGATACACAAATGGCCAATAAGAACATGAAAAGACAGCTCGGTGCCTGTGGCTCAAGCGGCTAAGGCGCCAGCCACATACACCTAAGGTGGCGGGTTCGAATCCCCAGCCCG
>NW_003852575.1:2559615-2561007 GCF_000181295.1 Otolemur garnettii | reverse complement strand
TTTGGGGTTGCTGTGAGTTGTGACGCTACAGCACTCTACCAAGGGTAACACAGTAAGACTCTGTCTCAAAAAAAAAAGTGTATTCACACAAAAAGTGCTTACACACAAGTGTTCTTATCAGTATTGTTCATAGAGTAAAAACAAACCAACGTTCATCAACAGATGACTAGATAAATAAATGCATATAAAGGACTATTTTTAAGCCATACAAAAGGAATAAAGGGGTTAGACATGCCTGTAATCCTAGTATTCTGGGAGGCTGAGGTAGGGGGATTGCTTGAAATCAGGAGTTTAAGACCAGCCTGGGCCAAAATGAGACTGAGACTCTATCTCTACAGAAAATAGAAAAAACTGGCCAGGTGCAGTGGTGCATGCACATCTGTAGTCCCACCTACTTGGGAGGCTGAGATAGGAAGATCCCTTGAGCCCAGGAGTTTGAGGTTGCTGTGAGCTGTGATGACACCAGTGCCCTCTAGTCTGGGCAACAGGCTAGAATTAAAAAAGGAATGAAGTATTGAACATGTTACAACATGGATGAATCTTGGAATATATTATGGTAAGTAAAATAAGCCAATAACTGAACTTCACCTATTATACAATTCTATTTGAAATGGAATAAAGTATCTAAAAGAGGCAAATCAGTAGCATCTGAAAGTAGAACAGTGGTTGCCAGGGGCTGGGAACTGGGCAGTGGACAGTGATCTGATGGGTATGTGGTTTCTTTTGGGAGTGATGAAAACGCTATGGAACTAGGTAGTGGTGAAGGTTTCACAGTTTTGTAAATATATGAAAAACTATTGAACAGGAAAAGGCCACAGAACAGTACTTTTAAAAGGTGAATTTTACGGTTTGTGAATTATCTCAATATTTTAAAAGGAAAAAAAGAGTTGAAGCAGTCTCCCTGTTTCTACACACTCTTCCAAGATAACCTAGAGACGTAATTCCAAGAATTTTTTTTTTTTTTAGGATACATTAAAATTTGGTTTAATATTTCTTTGTGGCAAAAAAAAAAAATCACATTTGTAGTGAACGAACAACACACATTTTTAGGCCATTGTTTTTAACTACCATCCCAAGAATTCATAAGGAAGAGGCTCCAGTAGCTCAGGGAGGCATCTTGCCATTGAATGTGACAAAACACTGACTTTTGAATTCATGGGAAATAGGTTCCAGCACCTTGTATCACTGTTACATGGGGTCTAATTGGTTATTCTGTGTGCTATGCTGTACACTTATTATGTCACGAGCTCATGGAGAGTAAATAGGTTCTTGTACCTAAAAGCATGGGTCCACTGGTACTCCTGTGTGCTATGTCATGCTTATTATGCCATGAATTCACAGGGAATGGGTTCCAGGAGCTCAGGCTCCTTTCCGTTGGTTCTCACAAAGTGG
>NW_003852575.1:2555960-2558194 GCF_000181295.1 Otolemur garnettii | reverse complement strand
GTCCAGGAGGAGGAGATAAACTAGTGCCTCACAGGGCCGGCTTTTCAGGTGAGGGTGGTGAGTGGGAAACATGAAAAGGAACAGCACAGACCTCAACCTTATGCAGGAAGCTAAATGCATCACTGTCCCCAGCAATCAGAGGAGAAAATGCTCAGCCAGTGGAGACACTACCCGGAGTTCAGTTGCTTTAACACCCTGCTGTGGCAGGCACTGGCTTAGGGATAAAAGGAGCCAATAATTAAGTTCCCACACACCTCCGAAGAAGGACAGGCTCAGGGGAGAAACAAAGGAGGAGGAAGGACAGGCAGAGGCCACAGAACAATACACACACACACGTCCCTGATCAGGTTTCTCAGCTCAGCCTGAGCACACTTCCTGTTCTCAGGGCCAGGCCCAGAAGCCAGACCCTGCAAATGCCTTCACGCAGCACTGGGTCTGCCATCAGAGCTCAGCTGTGCTGTCATGGATACTCTGTCCAGCGTGTTTGCCTTCCAGTGGATAAAGGCAAACAGGACACTTTAAATTTGCACTTCAAGATGGAAACAAAGGGATAGAGAAAGAAAAGGGAAGTCAAGCAAAGGCCTGACTCCCTCAGATCAAAGCTACGGAAGCCAGGTTGGCCCTAAACAAAGGGAATTCCTCCCTGAAGCAGCACATGGAGCTTTGGCAAGTAACTAAAGCTCCTGACTCAATGTCACGATTCATAATGACATAATGACAGGCAATGAGTATCTGCTCTGCTCCACTTAAAACTCACATCCACGAACAGCCCAGGAGTGACACACGCCAGGTTAAATTACTCACGGCCCTTCCCTGCAGCAAACAGTGCATGGTGAGGGGACGCTCTGCCCTGCTGGGGAACAGAAATCTCAGCAAACGTTAGTTACCCAGTTAAAGGATAGATGTTGCCAATTATTCTCATCTTCTAAATCATCCTAACTGCATGAGAGGTTGTTAAAAGTTCTACTAACAGCTCAGTGCCCATAGCTCAGTGGCTAGGCTGCCAGCCACATACACGGGAGCTGGTGGGTTGGAGCCCGTCCCGGGCCTGCTAACCAACAATGACAACTACAACAAAAAAAATAGCTAGGCACTGTGGTGGGCACTTGTAGTCCCAGCTACTTGGGAGGCTGAGGCAAGAGAATCACTTAAGCCCAAGAGTTTGAGGTTGCTCTGAGCTGTGACGCTACTGCACTCTACCAAGGGTGATATAGTTAAACTCTGTCTCACGAAAAGAAAAAAAAAAAGGAATTCTAGTAGTATGGCTGGGCACAGAGTCTCAGACCTATAATCCTAGCACTCTGGGAGGCCAAGGCACATGGACTGCCTGAGCTCAGGGGTTCAAGACCACCCTGAGCAATAGTGAGACCCTGTCTCTAAGACAAGACGATTGGTGGGGCCCAAGAGTTTGAGGTTGCTGTGAACTATGATGATGCCATGGCACTCTACCCAGAGCAACAGAGTGAGATTAATCAATCAATTAATTAATTAATCTGGAGGGGGAAAAAAAGAGTTCTAATAACACATTGGACATAGAAAGGCCAGACACACAGGAGGTAAAGAACTTGAAACCATGAGACTGAAGGGAGAGATATTACTGACTTATGTCACCTTCACTGCCCTTCATGTTCGGAAACACAGGATAAAGGAACTGGAGACTTAGCAAGAAACCATTTGCTATGAAACCAATCCCTTTTTTAAGTTTTGAAGTCCAATATATAAAACAGAGCACGGGGTAAGAGCCAGAGTGGCTCTGGATGTCTCCAGCCCCTGCTTCCAAGGTGCTCTGATCTCAAGCATGAGATGACAATGAGTTAAATGGATGATGACAATCTTCCTTATTTGGGTAGGAATTAAATGATGATGGCATGAGTTAAATGGATGATGACAATCTTCCTTATTTGGGTAGGCACCTTTCTACCCCAGAAAATTGAGAATTAAGTAATCACCATTCAGGGAAGTCTTAAGTCAATCTTCCTTAGAAAATCAATTAAGTGAAAGGAGAACTGTGGCAAAGATGCTATGACTATCTCCCAGCACCTATTCTTCCTTTTTCCCTTGTAGTAACAGACTCCAGGCTTCCGCTGAACCAGGAGCTGTCTAGCTAGGGGGAATGCATTACTCAGCCTGCCCTCAGCTCAGTGACAGCCCCCTTCAGTTCAGAGGTGGAGGCAAGAGTGAAACCCTGTCTCTAAGACAAGAGAATCGCTTGAGCCCAAGAGTTTGAGGTTGCT
>NW_003852575.1:2549758-2552844 GCF_000181295.1 Otolemur garnettii | reverse complement strand
TCCTTTGGAATCTCAATGACCCAGATCTCTTTAAAAGTACTATTTTGTTCCTCTGGAAAAGGTACATTGTTTGAAACCTCGTCTACCACTTAGCAGCTAGCAGTTTTAGACACGTCATTAGCAGTTTTAGACACGTCATTTAATCTAATAACCTTGGTCTTACCTTTAAAATGACAATTATATCTTGCAGAGCTGTAAGCTTTCAGGGTAACGAACATAAAACATCAGCACGAGCTCAATAAATGGGACTGTTATTATCAAAAGTGTACATGAGGCTAAACAATACATTATGACCCTTCAGGAGAGAGCATCTTGCTCTCGGGCCTGCCTGCCAAATGCTCTATCCGCTCCGGGGCCCCACCCAGAAAGTCTTCGGCTCTTCTTTACTATCTGTCTCTACCTATTTTGGGCTACCTGGAATTCTACTCAAATTTCCTCTTCTCTCATCCCAATACAATGTCATATAGATAATCCTCACCAAGTAGGAACTCAGGAAACAGGGTTATCACCAGCAAAATCTCTACTGATTATGCACACGTAGGACCAGGAACACCTGATGGGTGAGTGAAGGCAGAATGGCAGGCTTAGCTCTTTATGGGTAGGGAGAGGGAAGAAAGGGACAGGGTGGCTGAGGGGCACCCTTTCAACTCCTGTACGTGGCCCACATCTGGTGGAGGGCATCCACGGAACACTTAAGCAAGTGTGATCCAATCGAATTTGTATCCAGACTAACTCTGACCGCCAAGAGGGAAACCTAAGGGAGGGATATGAGACAGGATGCCACTTTCACACAAAAGCTAATGAAGATGAGAATGAAATGAGGGTGAATGTGATGCTAAGACATCTGGGGAGGAGCATGAGACCTGTCCCTTCATGGAGGTAAGGAAGAGGTGCGAGGAAGACCAGATTGGGGTGTTAACCTGGGTTTTTCTTTTTTTAAGCAGAAGAATACAAACAACTGGTTTTGGACATGGTGCTAAGGTTGAAGTGTTTTCAGAATACTCAGGGCGAGATGTCTAGGAAGCAGGTGGCTATACAAGTCGTCTGTTTCAGCCCATTTGGGAAGTGAGAAGTTGCAGGAATGGACTAGAAGACCTGAGAAAGAGCATCCCAGGGGCAGGGCTGGTAGCCTGCCTCCTGTACAATGTGAGCCACAGATACAAGTCACACACACCTGGTTTTAAATTTTCTAGAAGCCACATTTAAGAAGTAAAAAGAAACAGGTGAAAGTAATTTAACTAATAGAATTACCTCAAAACTTCCAAAAAGGAGAGCCACAAAGACCAGGGGAAAGCACTCATAAAAATATTTGGTCTTTATGGTACACAAGTAAAAAAAAAAATGTTACTCACTGTTTCTGAAGAGGAAGATGGTCTCTGTAAAGTCTCACCTTGTACCCAAATGCTCTCTGTCACAAATGCTACATGTTCTGCTTCAAGTATAAAAGGAGAAACAAGAAATAGGGCCCATTTGTTCAAGTCTTCAATGGACTGTGTAGAGGAAAGGAGACATAAAGAGGATTCAGTGTCACTTCAAAACACAACTGCCATGTGTCTCCTCTGCGACATCCTCCTCTGTAATCTGACGCCCTTCCATGGACCACATGAAACCTGTGTTTCTTGTTTAACTGTGACTATTCAAACAGCTGCACAAGCCCCTCTGTGGCTCATGCCAGCTTCCACATCTCTAGATCTTTACTTTCAAACAATCAGTTGTGAAACTGGGCTTATTCCCACCATTCCTAGACTTATTGTGCAGGAGCTCTCCAAATACAAGTTGGTCGCACGCTGAAAGGGAATGAGGCCAGCCAGGTGTGGAGGGCACCTGTCATCCCAGCTCCTTGGGAGTCTGAGGGAAGAGAATTGTTTGAACCAAAGAGTTTGATGTTGCTGTGAGATATGACGCCACAGCACTCTACAGAGGGCGACAAAGTGAGACTCTGTCTCAAAAAAATAAAAAATAAAACTAAAGGGAATGAGGACAGGCAGTATGCCCACCTACAACCATCTCAGGGCTGTTCCCTCATTCCTGCAGCCATCACAGCAGGGGGCTAAGGCAATTTGTGCCCACATCCTCCTTACTGAGATGTGAGACATTGCCAGACTCCAGATTTTCTTAAAATAGTATTTATTTCTATTTCATAAAATAGACCGTATTTTGCTATGTACAATGTGCACTTTTTTGCCTAATTTTTGAAGGAGAAATAAGGATGCATATTATACATGGGTAGCACAGCTCAGGAGCAGCAGGGCGCAGCAGGGCGCAGCAGGGCCCAGCAGGCCTCCCATGGCTGCCATGCCTCCCATCTGGGCCCACTCGGTGCACAAGGACCCAGGATCTGGTGGGAGTGGGCCAGAGTAGCCTCTACTGAACACTGCAATCAGGAGAGGGGGCAGTGGCAGGGCCAGAAAAGTGGGGTGCAACCATAAGGGGCCAGGGCCAAGGCCAAAGGCCCGGCTGTGTGGAGGCAACCAGGTGCCCTGTGCAAACCCCCAGGACCCATTTGGCTGCCCGAGGGCCAAGTGGTTTCAGAAGCTCCTGCCCTGGTAGCCACAAGAATGGCCATCTTGGTCATAGCCTCCAACGTGGCAGAGAGGGAAGAACTCCCAGGAGAGAGGAAAGGGGCAGCCTTCACAAAGCAGGTGGTGGTGGGAAAGTGGTGTGATGTGTACGTTTACCAGGGGAGCATTACTCCACCCCAGATGTCTTTTGAGGGGTGTTTTCCAGAAAGTTTAGACAAAAAAGATGGGTGAACATTATACACAGGAGTACGTTATAAATGGTAAAATACAGTAAACTATTTCAGGGAAAAGCCATTTGTGATATGCAGAAAAGACATGTTTTAATGGGAAGGTAAACTCCAATCGAGTGATTTTTTAAAAAAAAAGAGTGATTTAGTTTTTTTAAAAGCAGATTAAAATCAAGATTGGTTGGCAGATCAAATATATCCATGAATCTCTCTTCTCCTTCCTGAAATCTCTCTAAAAAAAAAAAAAATAAAACAGCAAATTGGTTTTAAAAGACTATAACTCGTCAAAACCAAGGTACACCCAGAGCAGAAAAAGCTAAAACCTAAGGCTGGGGTA
>NW_003852575.1:2533492-2536396 GCF_000181295.1 Otolemur garnettii | reverse complement strand
CTACAGGTGCCACCACAGTGCCTGGCTATTTTTTGTTGTTGTTACTATTCTAGCTGGCCCAGTCTGGGCGGGTTCCAACCCACCAGCCTCAGGGTATATGGCCAGCGCTCCAACCACTGAGCTATGGGCACCACCCCTAGGGTTCTTTCAAAATTCAACATTCTGTTTCTATTCGGTCTATGAGCTGAATGTGTTCTTCCCTCCCACAGTTTTTAGGTTAAAGCCCTAGCCTCTAAAGCCCCCAAATGTGACTATATTTGGAGATAGAGCTTTCAAGTAGTAATTAAGGTAAAATGAGGTCACCAGGTGGGCCATAATCCAGGATGACTGATGTCCTTGTAAGAGGAGGGCAGGGCTGGGTATAGTGGCTCATGCCTAATCCTAGCACTTTGGGAGGACAAGGTGGGAGGATTGCTTGAGGCCAAGAGTTTGAGACCAGCCTCCACCCTGGACAACACAGTAACACCCCATCTCAACAAAGATTAAACAAATTAGCTAGGCATGGTAGTATTGACCGAGTGAAACATAGGCTCTTTAAAAAAAAAAAAAAGACATAAGAAATAACAATCATAAATACTTGCATACTTAATAACATAGCTTCAAGATAGAGTCCAGCTAAGGCAGGAGGATCACTAGAGGCCAGAAGTTAGCAGCCTGAGCAACACAATGAGAGCCCGTCCCTACAAAAAACAAATGTTAGCCAGGTGTGGTGGCGTGCACCTATAGTCCCAGCTACTTGGGCAGCTGAGGCAGGAGGATCACTTGAGCCCAGGAGTTCCAGGCTGCAGTGAGCTATGATTGCACCACTGCCCTCCAAGCTAGGAGAAAGCCTCGTTAAAAAAAAGGAAGAGGAGATTAAGGGGAGCTTAGGACATAAATAGGGACGGAGGACTGATCATGTGAAGACAGGGAGAAGGTGGTGGCTACATGCCAAAGAGAGGCCACTGGCAAAACCAACCGGGTGACACCTTCATCCTGGACTTCTAGCTTCCTGTGCTGTAAGGAAATACATTTCTGTTGTCTAAACTACCCAGTCTACATGGCTTTGTTATGGCAACCCTAACAGACCAACCCATCCTTGACCTCTGAAACCCTGGCTGTCTCTCTAGCCCTTCTTTGAATCCCTGGGCCTGGGTTGATGCCCCAGCTCCCGGCCACCTCTGTTCTCGTCCTTGGAGTTCTCATCCCATTCTCCCTTAAGGTGTCCGCAGCCACCTCTGCCCCTGATGCTGAGTATTCAGAGCCAGCTCTGGCTGCTCCCAGGCTCCAGTGCCACAGTCACCACCCTTCAACTCATCTCTGCTTGGATACCCCATCAGTATCTCACAGGCAACATGAACACAACCAGATGCATCTTTCCCCCACAAATCACCCCTTTATCCTGGTTATCTCATCTCTATTCAGGACATTTAACACACTCTCCTTTTCAATGGGACTCAGGATTTATTCACCTTCCCGTCCTGACTTCTCCCTGCCCCTCTGTCTACTTTGTTCCTGTGGCAGGTGATGGGACCTCCACCTGGTCCCATCTTTCCAGTTCTCTGAGGGGAGCTGGCACTGTAGCGTCCAATGCCTGTGTGCATTTCCCATGGCTCTGCCTCACCCAGTACACCCCACACTTGACTTCCTAACATGCAGCTCTGATACCATCATTCTCCCTCAAACTGAAGTGCCTGCCCCTCCCCCACGAAGTTCACGGGGTCTTGCTGGGCATTCAGGACCTTCCACTGTACCCACCCAGCCTGTTCTCCCCAGTTATCATTCCACAGTCACTCAGCACCTACTGCATACTGGGCCCATGCTCTTCACATGTAACCCTCTCAATAACTGCCAGGTGGTTATCTTGCAGAGGAGGAAATTTAATTGTTGAGCGTCTGCGCTCAAGGTCCCATAATTTTAGAGTCTTTCTGGTTCCAGTGTCCATCACTGTATAAACTAGGCAGCTGAAAGCAAAGTGCTCTACCCCTGCTGTCCCCAGCCCCCAGGCCAGGGAACAGTACCTGTCAATGGCCTGTTAGGAACTGGGCTGCACAGTGGGAGGTGAGCTGGATACATCTCACCAGCTGTGCTCCATCTCCAGTTAAATCAGTGGGGGGCATTAGATTCTCATAGGCATGTGAGCCCTCCTGTAAACTGCACATGAATCAGAGGGAGCTCAGGGCTCCCACTGATCCTGCATTATATACAGTAGAACCTCTGTAAGGTGACCACCCAAGGGACTATAGCGAACTGGTCAACATACAGAGGTGGTCACCATCAGGAACTAGGTCTGCTAGTCTGATACGTGCATGTGGTCTATGTCCAGTCTATGAAAATTAGGTCAACTTAAGAAGTTGGTCGATGGAGTGAGGTGGTCAACTATGGAGGCTTTAATGTATTACAATGTAGTAATAATAAAAATAAAGTGCACAATAAATGTAGTGCACTTGAATTATCCCCAAACCATTCCCCACTCCCTGGTCCGCAGAAAAACTGTCTTCCATGATACTGATCCCTAGTGCCAAAAAGATTAGAGACCAGTGCTCGACACATAAAAGAAATAGCAATGGAACTCAAGATTCAAGACACAACAGTGGCAGAAAACTCAGATGTACCACTGCCACCCCCGATAGTCTTTGGGTCCAGATCAGATGGATGGACTGGGATTGTCCCTCACTTGGACATGCCCAAAAAGCTGCAAGTGGGATTTCGTCACGGTCACCAAAGAAGAGCGTGTACAGTGGCTCACGCATGTGATTCTACCACTCTGGGAGACTGAGGTGAGTAGATTGCTTGAGCTCAGGAATTCGAGACCTGCCCGAGCAAGAGCAAGACCCTGTCTAAAAGACTAGCTGAGGCTCGGCGCCTGTGGCTCAAGCGGCTAAGGCGCCAGCCACATACACCTAAGGTGGCAGGTTCGAATCC
>NW_003852575.1:2523661-2530147 GCF_000181295.1 Otolemur garnettii | reverse complement strand
GGCTGGATTTTTCCAATTTTCCATTTTTTTCACAAGTCGGGGTCTCACTCTCGCTCAGGCGAGTCTCAACTCCTGAGTTCAAGCAATTCTCCCTCCTCTGCCTCCCACAGTGCTGGGATTACGGAAGTGAGCTGCTCAGAAGTTTTCGGGCTGCTCAGTTTTTGAATCCAAACTGGCTCACACCTCCATTTGTAAAGTGATGCAAAACTGTTACCTCTTTGACCCACATGACCACTAGGGAGCAAAGTACACACAAAAACTTCTCCATTGAAAGCAAATGTATCTGCATCCAGCAGAGGGGAGTGGTTCTTTCTGTCCTGCCATAAGACAATCAGTTTCTGGTGGGAGAAAGGGAGTCACTACCCGTGAAAATCTAGTCTATAGCTTCAGGGATGCCCACGTATTAATGTATCTGTGAGTAGTTTCCTGCCATCAGACAGAACATCCGGTTGAGCTCACATATGAGCTTCCTTGTAAGTATAATGCCACCACCAAGCACTCGAAAGTGCTCACCTAATGGATGAAAGATCAACCTGCAAATGGGTGAACATGGCTCCTAGTATGAACACAGTTGTCTTCCTACATCTAGTCCCATGTCTTTCATTTTTAAAGATTTCATTTTTAGACTGGGCACACTGGCTCACACCTGTAATCCTAGCACTCTGGGAGGCCAAGGCAGGTACATTGCCTGAGCTCATGGTTTCAAGACCAGCCTGAGCAAAAGTGAGACTTCGTCTCTAAAAATGTAGCCCAGCATTGTGGCAGGGGCCTATAGTCCCAGCTACTCAGGAGGTGGAGGCAAGAGAATCGCTTAAGCCCAGGAGTTTGAGGTTGCTGTGAGCTGTGATACCCCAACACTCTACTGAGGGAGTGAGACCCTGTCTCAAAAAATAAAAAATAATAAAGGTTTTATTTTTGAAGGGTTTGGTGACAGGTTAATTGAAGAGGTCAAATGAATGAATGTGGAAGGAAATTGACCACAATGTAAAAGCATCAGCCAGCGTACCCTTCCCAGCAGCCCAGCACTGAGCCAGTGTGAGCTGCCACTGTGTAGTGAAGCAACAGAGGTCATGGCCTGGATTGAGACATCCTGGGTTCAAATACTGCCTCTGACCCCCAACCCACAACATGCAATTGTGCACATTCAGTGGCCCCGTGACCAGGGCAAGCACCTCTTTCCTCAGCTATAATGTGGGAGTAATAACAGCATCCACCTAGCACTAAGAGGTTTAAGAGACAGAACAGGGCCAAGCATGTGGTGGGGGAAGGAGCTCAAGCCTGTATTCCCAGCACTTTGGGAGGCTGAGGTGGGAGGATCGTTTGAGGCCAGGAGTTCAAGGCCAATTAGGCAACACTGCAAGACCCTGTCACTACCAAAAAAAAAAAAACCCTGAGGAGGTGACACATTGACACATGCCTGTATTCAAAGCTAAAGGGAGACTGAGGCCGGAAGATCCCTTGAGCCGGTCAGTTCCAGGCTGCAATTCCACGGCATCACTCCACTCCAGCCTGGGCAATGGAGAGAGAGCAGGCACACAGGTGAGGAGGAATGACTGAGGAATCACCCAGCTGGACAGTCAAAAGGAAGGGAACGGAATGTCCAGGCACTTTCATTTCATCCTCACCAGAGCTCTTTAAGGTGGTAATATCCGCTTCCAATAAAATGTATATGATATAATTAACAGATTATTACACAACTCCTACCCCGGAAATCCAGCCGCCCTTTGCAGACATGGAAAAGCCCTTCTGCCTAAACGTTTTCCTCAGGGGCCAGTCACAGTGCCAGAAGTCTCGGCCACCTGAACCTCCTTCAGGTTAAGTCACTTTATCTCCCAACTGAGTAAAATTATACTGAATTAGTTTCAAGTCCTGGGCTGCCGCTCTTACTATCACATTACTTTATTTTCCGTTTTTGTTTGTTTTATGTTTTTTGAGACAGAGTCTCACTTTGTTGACACAACACAGCTCACAGCAACCTCAAACTCTTGGGCTTAAGCGATTCTCTTGCCTCAGCCTCCTAAGTAGCTGGGACTACAGGTGCCCGTCACTCAAAACATGGCTATTTTCTTTTCTTTTTTTTGACAGAGTCTCACTCTTGCTCAGGCTGGTCTTGACCTCCTGAGCTCAGCAATGTACCAGCCTCAGCCTCCCAGAGTGCGAGGATTACAGGCGTGAGCCACCGCACGTGGCCTCAACTGGTGATTTTTAAAAGGAATTTATAAAAACCTCACTTTGAGCCCTAACACATTGCAGGTAGTTTATGATAAAACAGCAGTAGGGGAAAAAGGCTCACCACACGACTAGTCTGTCGACCCGGTTTATAAAATGGTAAAGCCCTAAAAGAAAACGCCCGTGTCCGGAGAGGGGCCTGGCGCGGCTGATTTGGAATTCCTGCCTGCTGTGGCCGCTTTCTACGGGATTTCAGCCCTAGGAAGACGGTGCCATCCAGCCCCCAATCACGCATCCCCAACAAGGAAAAAACAAAGCCGGGAGCACCACGCCGCCGGGAGCAAACCATGCCAGTCTATAAATAACTCCTAGGGGGGTCAACCGCAGCAAGAAGGCAGGAAACCAGAGCCGCGGAATCTGGCCACTTCCCGGGGACCTCGCGCGCACGTACCTGCAGGCCCCGCACCGGGCGAGGGAGCCGAGCAAGGCGCGGCGCTGTCCGCACCGCCCGCCGCCCGCCCTGCGGGGCGCTCCTGCCCCAGCCCCGGGCACCCGGGGCGGCGGTGGAAACGCACCCAAAGGGGAGGGGCGTCGCGGCCGAGGACAGCACGGGTGGCAGCCGAGTCGTGGGAACTGAACAGACGGTGGGACAGAGCCAGGTTGGGACACCCCAAGTCCTGCGCACACCCCAGCCCTGCTCAGGCGGTGCTCGGCCACCTCCAGCCACACCAGCTGGGCCCTCTGAGCCCTCTGGCTCCTCCAGAGCGTCCTTGAGGCTAACGTTCCGCCCCAGCTGCCCAGAACACTGCGTCGCCGGCCCCACTACCCGCTGGGGCGTTCCTGCCTGTCCCTTGGGGCTCGCCTTCTATGTCAAAATGTCCCCTCCGTAGGGAGGTATGCCCTGACCCCTAAGCCAAGTGGGGGCCCCTCCCACCTGCAACCACACTCACCCACCTAGTAATTAATTGCGTGTGTGCAACGTGGGTCTCCCTCCCCCTGGAGACTGGAAACCCGTGGGGTCAGGCGTTGGGTCTGTTTTCCGGGCATATAACAAAGTGGCTCAAGGTTCTGCTACATGAGTGACAGAAAAGAAAAGTAGGCCAATATCGTGAAGGGATATTTGGGGAAGGAGGTGCGGTAAGAGCTTAAATTGTTTACTCTGGGCCTTTCCCTGTTACTCCTCCCGCACTACAATGAGCGACTGAGAGCTGGATCTGTTAACTCTTTCTCTTCCTACTGAGGACACCACCAGAGTTCTGCTGCTATGGGAAAGATGGAGTCTCCGTGTTCCCATCTGAACCCTAAATCCTTCCCTGGGATCATAGCAATTTCTGGAAAAGACTTTTGGCCTTCCCTTCTGGTTTGGGGGAGCAGCGAATTCTTCAGTCCGGGGTGGGGCACACTTGCTGTTAATTCGACTGCTGTCCTCAAAAAAGAAGGAAATGAATGGGAAAAAGGAATCAAGTCTGACCTTCAGGGAAGGGTCTATGGATTGTCTAACCCTAAGTCAGTCTCAAATGAGATTGTCCCTGTCACTCCTAGAGTTTCTGGTAAATGCAAGAGCTGCAATTCAGGGATGATCAGAATGAAAGCCCTCAATATATTCCATATTTGAGTTTTCCAGTGTTTGTTTACTCATTATCATTCAGTTGGTCGACTGTCTTTTCCCCAAGTGTTTGCTTTCATAATACTGAGGAGAATAGCCCTATACAAAACTTTTTAGCCCCTTTCTGGTAATTGTTCAGGATACATCCTTATGTTCCTATAAATGATATTACTGGGTCAAAAAGTATGAAACTTTTAAGACTAAACATAAGGCCAAATTTCTTACATCAAATGTTGCATAATTTTATCTTCTAATAAAAAACTAAGTGCTTATTTTAGCACACCCTTGGCAACATTAAATTCTATACAGTTTCTTTTAATCTTTGCTATTGTGATTAATGAAAAATGGAATCTCTCTTTAAAAGTTTTTCTTTTCCTTTTGAATTGCTAGGAAACCTGATTTTTTCCCATTGTTTTACCAGAAATTTGCATTTCTTCTCTGAGTTGACATAGATTTGGGTGTTAATATTTTCCTTATTGATTTATATATGCACTTTCTGTATTAGAGATACTAGCCCACAGGCTATCTAGCATGTTTGACAAAATATAGCATATTTTCCCCAATTTATCATTTGCCTTTTAATTTGGCTTGCAATGATTTTTTTTTTTTTTTTGAGACAGAGCCTCAAGCTACCCCCCTGGGTAGAGTGCAATGGCATCACAGCTCACAGCAACTTCCAACTCCTGGGCTCAAGCGAGTCTCCTGCCTCAGCCTCCCAAGTAGCTGGGACTAAACACCTGGCTATTTTTTTTTTTTTTTTTTCACTCTAGCTTAGGCTGGTCTCGAACCTGTGAGCTCAGGTGATCTGCCTGCCTCAGCCTCCCTGAGTGGTTGCAGCCCTCATTGTTGTTTGGCGGGTCCAGGCTGGATTTGAACCTGCCACTTTAGGTGTATGTGGCTGACGCCTTAGCCACTTGAGCCACAGGCACTGAGCCTTGCTTGCAATGATTTGATGAACCATTTTAAAATCTTAATCAAGACAAACTTCTCATCTTTTTTTTCATGGCTTTTTCTGTGGACTTTATTTAGAAGGTCTTCCCCTATTTCCCAAACTATAAATATGCCCCAGTACTTACAGTTTTTAAATGGTTACACTTCAGATTAGAGGATGATCTCAAAGGCCTCTTCCAATTCTGAAATTTAGGGCTTTCTGATTTTATCTACATTGTTATTTGCAACTGCAACATGCTCAATTACTAGGTATCTTACAGCAGTGGTTCTCAACCTTCCTAATGCTGCAACCCTTTAATACAGTTCCTGTGGATCACAACCCACAGGTTGAGAACAGCTGTCTTAGAGAAATGGGGTTCCCAGTGGCTTTTTTTAACTTCATATGTTATTCCATATACTTAACAGAATTTCTGTAACCTATATGGTAAGGTACAAAGTCTAGTAATAGCACCGTGTACCCACTCCCAACTTAAGAACTAGAATATCGCCAATACCTTTCTACTTGTTTATACTATCCCCCAGGCTTCCCACTCTCAATTCTACATTTATTCCCTTGCTTTAAAAAATAAATCTTAAATACAAATTAATGTATCCCCAAACATTACATTATTTGGGTTCTTGCTTTATAAAAATAGTATTATTCAATAAGTAGGCTTCTGGGCCTTGCAGTCTTTCTACTCAATGTTTCTAAGAATCACACATACAATTGTGCATAGTTACATGTATCCATTTTCACTAGTGTATAATATTCCATCTACAACTGTACCCTACTTTGATTAGCCGTTCTCTTGATGATGGAAACTAGGTTATTTTTATTTGCTCTGACAAATAATGCTGCTCTGAACATCCACTTCGTTGTCTCCTGGGTCTGCTAAGTAAGCATTTCTCCCAGTATGGACCGAGGAAAGGAATAGAATGTTCCAAAGAAAGCTAATGAATGTTCACAATCAAAATATAATGCTGGCTTAACGCCTGTGGCTCAAGCAGCTAAGGCAACAGCCACATACACCTGAGCTGGTGGGTTCGAATCCAGCCTGGGCCCGCCAAACAATGACACCTGCAACCAAAATATAGCTGGGCGCTGTGGCAGGTACCTATAATCCCAGCTACTTGGGAAGTAGAAGCAGGAGAATCGCTTGAGCCCAGGAGTTGGAGGTTGCTGTAAGCTGTGATGCCACAGTACTCTACCCAGGATAACAGCTTGAGGCTCTGTCTCCAAAAAAAACAAATATATATATATATATATATACACACACACACATAATGCTAAACTGTTCTCCAAAGTAGTTATACCAACGTATACTAGTGATTTGTGTACTCTACTCAATATTTTTTAGGCAAACACTTTTTCTTTTATCAGTGGTTCTCAACCTTCCTAATGCCGCAGTGTATTTTCATTGTTACAAAGGGGTCATGATCCACAGGTTGAGAACCGCTGTTTTAGATGTACACTGTTTTTCACAAATGTCTTGGGAAAATCACGAGATCCTTCACAACAGGGCTTTGTATTGTGGTTCTCAGTCAAGAAAATCTTCTAGAGGCAATGAGGCAGCTAATTACAAATCCCCTATTGTCCAAAGTCTAAATGTAGGTCACTGTACCTTAGATTAGAATTGTGGTCCTAGGACAATGGTAGGAGTGTTACTAACCTAAAAACTCTGATGTAAGCTTGGTCTGGGGCGACTTCCCAGTAATATAAGAATCCTTTTCACAATAGCCTGAGTAGCTGCTTTCAAAAGCCACTGCTATGGGCAGCACCT
>NW_003852575.1:2519799-2522986 GCF_000181295.1 Otolemur garnettii | reverse complement strand
AAAAAAAAAAAAAAAAAAAAGACTTTAATAGAAACGTTGGTTTGTGTTTGTTTGTTTGTTGAGACAGAGTCTCACTTTGTTGCCCTTGGTAGAGTGCCATGGTGCCATAGCTCACAGCAACCTCAAACGTTTGGGCTCAAGCAATTCTCTTGCCTCAGCCTCCCAAGTAAGCTGGGACTACAAGTGCCTGCCACAACACCTGGCTATTTTTTTTAGAGATCGGGTCTCGCTCTGGTTCAGGCTGGTCTCAAACCTGTGAGTTCAGGCAATCCACCTACCTCGGCCTCCCAGAGTGCTAGGATTACGGGCGTGAGCCACCACACCTGGCCCAGAAACATTATTTATAAGAGTGTTTAGTTTGGGGCGGCGCTTGTGGCTCAGTGAGTAGGATGCCGGCCCCATATACTGAGGGTGACGGGTTCAAACCCAGCCCTGGCCAAACTGCAACAAAAAAATAGCCAGGCATTGTGGCAGGCATCTGTAGTCCCAGCTACTCTGGAGGCTGAGGCAAGAGAATCGTCTAGGTCCAAGAGCTGGAGTTTGCTATGAGCTGTGACGCCACGGCACTCTACTGAGGATGACAAAGTGAGACTCTGTCTCTAAAAAAACAAAAGAGTGTTTTGCTTTGTTCTGTTCTGTTTTGTAGCCCCTCTATCCAGGGGCTAGAGTACCATGGCACCAGCTTGGCTCCCTGCAACCTCAAACTCACAGGCTCAGATTATCCTCCTCCCTTAGTCTCCAGCTGGGACTACAGATATGTGCTACTACACCCAGCTAATTTTTCTATCTTTAGTAGAGATGGGGTCTCACTCTTGCTCAGGCTTGTCTTGAACTCCTGACCTCAAAAGATCTCTCAGAGTACTAGGATTACAGATATGAGCCACAGTGCTCAGACTATGATAGATTTTTTTTTGATTTTAAAATTTTCAGATTTTTTTAATTGGAAAAGTTTAAATGTTCAATGGAGAACATATTGAGCAAATTATTGTACAATAGTCCCCCCTTATCCACAGGAGGTATGTTCTAAGATCCCCAGTGGATGCCTGAGACCACAAACAGTACTAAACCCAACATAGAACTGTTTGTTTCCTAGATACAGACCTATGATAAATTATTAATATATAAATTAGGCACAGCATCAAATTAATGACTAATAATAAAATAGAACAATTACGTAAAATTAGGGTTACTTAAATACAAGCACTATGATACCAAGCCAATCAGATAACTGGGATGGCTAGTGAGTGACTACAGAGAACACAGCATACACAGCACGGATCTGCTAGACAAAGGGGCAGTTCATGTCCCAGGTGGGACAGAACTAGATGACGAGTGATTTCATCATGATACCCGGAACAGTGCCCAATTTAAAATACATGAATTGTTCTAGAACTTTCCATGTAATATCTTGAAACTGCAGTTGACCAAGGGTAACTAAAACCATGGGAAGCAAAATCCCAGAGAAGGGGAGACCACTATATATTCACTCAGTGGTACAAGGAAGAACACAGCCTTTTTTCCTTTCCACAATCATTTGAGATTAAGTTATGGAAATCATGACCCTTTACCTCTAAGTATTTCAAGGTATATATTTCCTAAGAACAAGAATATTGCTCTTACATAACCACATTGCTTTGAGGAAATTCAGAAAATTTATCATTGCAATGATCAAATTCAGACATTAGTATTAATCCAATGCTAATACTTTCTATTCCATACATATTAGAATGTTGCCAATTGTCCCAATCATCTTTTCTAGCAATATTATTTTTCCCAATTCAAGGACACACATCTGTCATTTAGTTGTGTGTCCCTCAATTCCCTTTTTTTTTTTTGAGAAAGAGCCTCAAGCTATCTCCCTGGGTAGAGTGCCATGGCATCACAGCTCACAGCAACCTCCAACTCCTGGGCTCAAGCGAGTCTCCTGCCTCAGCCTCCCAAGTAGCTGGGACCACAGGCGCCCGCCACAATGCCCGGCTATTTTTTTGGTTGCAGCCATCATTGTTGTTTGGCAGGTCCGGGCTGGGGATTTGAACCCGCCACCTTAGGTGTATGTGGCTGGCGCCTTAGCCGCTTGTGCCACAGCCGAGCCCTTCAATTCCCTTTTAATCTGAAAGTCTTTCAAGAACTTGACACCTTTTATAAATCAGCCCCTGGGGCCTAAGGAGTGGCTTAACTTTGTAATCCTAGCACTCTGAGAGGCCAAAGCCTGCGGATGGCCTCAGCACAGGAGATCAGCCTGAGCAAGAGTAAGACCTCATCTCTAAAAAAATAGCCAGGCATTAAGGCAGTTGCCTGTAGTCCCAGCTACTCAGGGGAGGTGGAGGTTGCTATGAGCTGTGACACCACAGCACTCTACCAAGGGTGACAAAGTGAGACTCTGTCTCTAAACAAGAGAGAGAGAGAATCGCGTAAGCCCAACAGTTTGAGGTTGCTGTGAGCTTTGTTGCCATGGTACTCTACGGAGGGCAACAAAGTGAAACTCTTGTCCCCCAAAAAGTCAGCCTCATTATTTTCTAGCTGGCCTCTCCATTTCAGTTTGACATCTCTCATGATCCAACTCAGGTTATGTATCTTTGGCACATGACATCAGTTCACCCCTTCTTGGTGATGCTGACTTTGATCACATGGCTAAGGTGGTATCCACTAGATTTCTCTACAATAATGGTTCCTTTTTTACTTGTGTAATTAATAAATAATCGGTGGAGTGATTCTCTGAGACAGCAGTATCTTAATCCCTAATGCTGTGCTTTGAATGTGTCCCTAAAGTTTATGTGTTGGAAACTCAATCCCCAATGCAACAGTGTGGAAAGGTGGGACCCATAAGCAGTGATGAGTAGGTCATGAGGGCTCTGGCATCCTGGTGGATGAATATTATTGTTTCAGAATAGGATCCTGATAAAAGGATGAGTTCAGCCTCCTTCTGTTCTCTCTCTTGCCCTTTCATTTTTTACCAGGGGACAACACATTAAGAAGAACCTCAGGCTCAGGGCCTGTGGCTCAAGTGGCTAAGGCACCACCCACATACACCTAAGGTAGCGGGTTCGAATCCAGCCCAGGCCCACCTAATAACAATGACGGCTGCAACCAAAAAATAGCCAGGTGGCAGGTGCCTGTGGTCCCAGCTACTTGGGAGGCGGAGGCAGGAGACTCACTTGAGCCTAGGAGTTGGAGGTTGCTGTGAGCT
>NW_003852575.1:2517023-2519109 GCF_000181295.1 Otolemur garnettii | reverse complement strand
ATGCCCGGCTATTTTTTGGTTGCAGCCATCATAGGTGAGCCCAGGCTGGATTTGAACCCACCACCTTAGGTGTATGTGGCTTGCGCGCCTTAGCCATTTGAGCCACAGGCACCAAGCCTCGCCCACTGGTTTTAGCATCCATTACTTATTCCTTCCTGAATCAGTTATTACTGTGATAGTAACAACATGGTGACTTTTCTAACTCTATTGTTCCTTCCACATTCATTAGTTTGCAATGTTCTATAAAGACAACATGGCTCGGTGCCTGTGGCTCAAGCAGCTAAGGTGCCAGCCACATACACCTGAGCTGGTAGGTTTGAATACAGCCCAGGCCCACCAAACAACAATGACAGGTGCAACCAAAAAATAGCCAGGTGTTGTGGTGGGCACCTGTAGTCCCAGATACTTGGGAGGTAGAGGCAGGAGGATCGCTTGAGCCCAGGAGTGGGAGGTTGCTGTGAGCTGTGATGCCACAGCACTCTACCCAGGGCAATAACTTGAGGCTCTGTCTCAAGAATAAATAAATAAATAAGACATGTCCCTTTTACTTCTATTTACTTGTTAGTAAGTTTATTTGCTTTTTAGTATCACTCTAGAATCATGGCTTCTTTTTTATTCCATGTGACAATCCATTACTGTCATTTAGATGCTCAAATTGTTCTGGTTTGGCCTGGGAGTCCTCCAAAGCTGGCCCCTGTGTCCTTGTGACCTATCTCCATCACTCTTTGAGCACCTCCTTGCTTTTAGGCACAAGGTGTTCCTAGCTCATCTTTCACTTTCCCTGCCTCTCCCTGAAAACAATGAGCCATTTCTACAAAGAGCTCTGGCTCCTTTTAACCAACAATGGCATTTAGAGACCAAGGTGGGTCAGGAATAATGCTCATGGCTACTGGGGTGGCCCTGCTCCCAGGCTCTCTTGGCAGACAGATCTAGGAAACACATTCTTAAAACAAGTCAAAACAAAAAGCCTCTCGTTCCAGTCCACAGAGCTCTCTCCCTTGTCTTCCTTGCTCCATATTTGTACCCTTTTCTCTCACAGTGTGGATGCTGGCTCCCAATATCATATTTACTTATTTGCTAACGGCTGCAATACACAGAAAAACTGTCAGAACTGCTACACCAGATCACTACCAACTGAGTTAAGTTCAACATTTCTCTGTAGTTTTGTTTGCTTGTTTAGACATAGAAGGTGTATAGTTGAAAAGCTATGTTCAAAGCCCTGGGTTTACCTTTCTGTAGTTAAGTTACTGTACAGTTTAGTGCACTTGTTCACTTCGGCTTACATTCAATTTTAGGTTTCTTTCCCACCATTTTTGTTGATCTAAGTTACTTTTTAGATACTAAAATATTCCCATTTCTAAAAATCAAAACTACCCACAAAGTCATGATTAGACATGCCATTTTCTCCTGGACTTTCACCCCATTCCTATCCACCCACTACAAGCAACCACTTTATTAGTTTCTAGTCTTTTCTTCCTTAGTGTCTTTTTTTTCTTTTCCTTTTTGTTTTCTTTTTGTTTTTTGGCTTTTTTTTCAGCAATACACAAAAAATGGGGAAATAGTAAAATATTTATTAATCTTTTGTTCACTTATCAGTACTTTATATCCTGGAAATCACTCTGTATCAGTTCATAGAGATCTTCCTGGACTCTTTTTTACAACTATACTACATAGTACTGCATTATGTGGATGTACCAGGGTTTATTCAACCAATTGCCTATGTATTGGCCTTGAGGTTGTTTCCAAAGTTTTGCCATTACAAACAATGTTGCAATGAGTGACCTTGTACATATATATACACACACACACAAATATGTATACTTTTATGTTGGCATAGGCGTTTCTTCCGGGTAAATTCCTAGCTATAGAACTTCTAGGTCAAGGGTAAATGCATATGTTGCTTTGTTAGATATCACCAAATTCCCCTCCACAGTAGTTGTATCAGCTTGCATCTCCCCGACTCCCCAGCCATGTATGAGAGTACCTAATTCCTTGGCCTGTCCTACTGCTTTTCATTTTTTGCAAATTGGATAGTGTGGGTGTATCTTTTTTTTTTTTTTTTTGAGACAGAGCCTCAAGCTGTCCC
>NW_003852575.1:2506523-2516773 GCF_000181295.1 Otolemur garnettii | reverse complement strand
ATGTATCTTATTATGAGAGAAAATGAACATATTTGTGTTTGAGGGCCAGTTTCATGCCAATTTTGTGCAGACTGTTGGTTCATGTGGAGGACTGAATTCTGGTCTTTTTCTTCTCTTGCCCTTATTCCTTTCGATTCTCTTGCCCTTATTCCTTTCCAAAGAGGTCTGATGAATCATGCCCTATATAAACCATAAAATCTCATTAAATCGTTCTTCTGCTGTTTGTTTTGTCTCTTTGCATAGGCTGCAGTGTATTAGGTGGATCATAACTCACTGCAGCCTGGAACTCTAGACTCAAACAATCCTCTCACCTCATCCTCCCAAAGTGCTAGGATTGCAGGCGTAAGCCATCATGCTCAGCTTCAATGGATTTTTTTTCTTTCAACCTAATTCTCATATGGCAATCACCTAACAGACTGAAGGCCTTCTTCTTATCTTAATTCAAGCATTCCTTTCTACTCCAATAGACAAAGCTTAACTTTTTCTACCAATCTAAAGAATCCCTAACCCACCTATGACTTGCTAAGTACCCCTCTTTTAAGATGTCCTACCTTTGGTGGCCAAACTAATGAACACATTCCATGCATTGATTTATGATTTTTACCAGTAATTCCTGTCTCCACAAATATATAAAACCAAACTATAACCTGGCTACCCTTTTTTTGAGATAGGGTCTCAAGTTGTCACCCTGGGTAGAGTGCTATAGCATCACTACTGACAGCAACCTTGAACTCTTGGGCTTAAGCAATTCTCTTGCCTCTGCCTCCCAAGCAGCTGGGACCACAGGAGCCCACCACAACACCCCACTATTTTTGTTGTAGTTGTCATTGTTGAATATTAGGCCTGGGCTGGGTTCGAACTCCCAGCTCTAGTGTAGGTGGCCAGCGCTCTAACCACTAAGCTACGGGTGCCCAGCCTTCTCAAGATCTCTTAATTAAGACTATGTTCCCCGGGCCCAGGTCACTCATACTGGCTCAGAGGAAACCTCCTTAAATATTTTGGCACAGTTTTTCCATAAATAATGTCTTCTGCCTATCTTATTAATAGCATAGGGTTTTTTTTGTTTGTTTTTTTATGACATAATGCAATGAACTACCCACCACCAAAAGTCCAAAATCAACCAGGCACTTTTTGAATTTTTGGATTTCAGTTCTCTAAATCTTTTAGCGTAACATACACATTTGGGATATTAACCATCCATGAGGTATGTTGCAAACATTTTTCCCACTTTGCCAACTGTCTTTTATTTATTTACAGTAGGTTGTGAGTATGGGCGCCAAGCAACCGTTTTGTTTTTTAATGTCGTCACATGTATCAATCAATATTCGTTCCTGGAATCTAGGCTTTCGCTCACCAGAAAGCTTTTCCCTACCCAGGTGCTAGAGAAATTGAGCCATTTGCCGGCGGCCTGCAGGCCCACGCAGATTTCTTCCTAGACATTAGTGCCCGGAACCCGACGCCACCGGGGCGGGGGCGCCGGCAGCGCAAGCGCACTGACAAGCCGGTCGAGACAGTGGGTAACCAGCTGGGAGGAGCGCGAGGAGCGCGGGGAGGCGGCGCTGCTCTTGAGCCCGCGAGGTCCCTCCTTCGGCCCTACCGGAAGCTCCGCCCCCTCCCACAGGCTGCAGCGGGTTTTCCGGACGTCGCTCCTGGAGCCCAGTGGCCCCGACTGCGGATACCACCCCTTCCCTTTGCACCTGCCGGCGGGTACCGTCCGACCTCGCCTGCCCACCCGGCGTGCGCACGACCCCCACTCTGGCCCGCAGCGGCCGAATTACCTCTGAGGCCGAGCTCGCCGGTTCCTCCGCGGGGTGGTCGCCCGCGAGTCCCCGCTGCGCTGCGCCCCCTGGCGGCGGGCCCGGGCGTGCAGTGGCGTACTGCGCAGGAGCGCCCGGCTGCCGGCCTCCGCCCGCTCCCGCGGCCCCCCGAGCCGCGTCTGCGGAGAGCGGGTTCACGCTTCTCTTCCACCAGCCTGCCCTCGCCACGCCGCCCGAGGAAACGATCCTCTACTACTGTCTTTGCGTCCTTCTTCCGACGCTCGCCCCCTCCGAGCGATCCGTACTGGCCTTATGGACCCGCATGTCACCACGCTCAGCACCACAAAGGCGCTGCACTTTCCCGTGGTCCTCCGCTCAGCTTTTTTCCTCCTGGTACCAAACACTGCAATAGCTTTTCAGCAGCAATATCCAATTCCCCAATTTTCCAACACCAACTGATGTCCGGCAGTTCAGCGATGACACCACTGATTAAGGGCTCGGTCCACACTTGGTCAGCCACTATGGGGTCCTCAGGCCAGCCACATTTCTGCCCACCCGCTAGAAATGGCAGGATTCCCACAGCTTCACTCAGGTTCAGTAGTTCCCCGATTAACTCACAGAACTCAAGAAAGCACCGCACTTAACTATGTCCAGACTGTTACAAAGGTTACTACTCAAGGACAGCCAAACGGAAGAGATGCCTGGGGAGGGCCGTGGGGTTTCCATGCCCTCTGGAAGTGCCGCCTCCCAGCACCTTGCCGGCTTGGAAGCTCTCCGGTCGTTTAAGGGTTTTTCTCTGTTTTTCACTACAAGGGCACGATTGAATAAATTGTTGGCCCCACTGGTGATTGAACTCAACTAAAGGTAGAGGAAGGGCTGCTAGAGGCAGAAAGGACTCTGGTCAACAACTGCATCCTCCCATTCAGGAACCCAGCAACAGTGACCTCATTACCATAAACTCAGGTTAAAGCGACTCTCTGAATAACAAAGACACTCATATATTTCAGGAAATTACAAGGGTTTGGGGGGTTCTGTGCCGAGAACTGGCGACAAAGCCAAATATAATTGTTTTTTTTATCATACTACAGTGCCCTAAACGCATAACCCAGTCTGATTGTGAGAAAAACATCAGACAAACCCCAACAGAGGGACGTTCTACAAAATAGCCAACTGACCTCTAAAAGCTGTCAAGGTTGTAAAACTTTTCAGAATCAAAATGGAGTCACTTGTGTAAGGAAACAACAACAGGCTGGGCATTGTGGCTCACCCCTGTACTCCCAGCACTTGAGAGACTGAGGTGGGTGGATTGCTGAGTTCATGAGTTTGAGACCAGCCTGAGCCAGAGTGAAACCTCATCTCTAAAAAAATAGCCAGGCTTTGTGGCGGGCGCCTGTAGTCCTTGAGAGAGAATACCCAAGAAGAGAAGGGTGAGGTCTAGGAGAGCAGGTCTTCTCAAGGAGACCACCAGGATACACCTGCAGGGTCCTCTCCATGGTGACTCAGCTCTTGGGAATTTGGAACTTGGAAATTTCCAAGTTCTGTGAAAACCTGTAGTTCTCTCCGGGCTGGAATAGCATCTCCCGCTTGATTCAAACAGGCCAATGAGAGGGGTACCTGTGGGATGGACCTTTTTGACTGTCAATAAAAAGGGAAAGACCAAGCCAGTCAGGGAGTGCGGCCAGTTGGAAATCTTCTACGCAGTAATCTCCCAACTGGTAAATAAAGCCCTTCCTCTTATAAACGTGGCATTTGGGTGCTCTTTCTCTCCATTGGGCCTTGTCTTCCTGCAACAGTCCCAGCTACTTGGGAGGCTGAGGCAAAAGAATCACAGCTTGATCCAAGACTGTGAGGTTGCTGTGAGCTGTGACACCACAGCACTGTAAGGGTCACAAAGTGAGATGCTGTCTCCAAAAAAAAAAAGAAAAGAAAACAGCAGCAAAAGAAGAACCCTAGCCAATGAAGCCAAAGGAAGACCACTAAAGAAGAGTTCTCATGTATGTATGCCTGATAACAAAAATGTCACAAGTGACGGCTAAAAGCACAACCGTACACAGAAATGCTTTTGCAAGGACATCTGCCTTCTGACTGCTTGTCCAACCTTGGACTGAGATCACCCTTGGAATTGATTCATGTAGCCAAGGACAATTATGTAATCTTCATTTTTTTCTTTACCTGTGAAAACACACATAGTTCACTATGGCACATATATTCCCACTGCAAAGCCCTATTCTTAAATAAATTATCATTTTCTGTTAGCCTCTTGCCTTTACTGAGGTTGACAAGGTCATCAAAAAAAAGGCTTGTGGGCGGGGCACAGTGGCTCATTCCTGCAATCCTAGCACTCTAGGAGGCCCAGTCTGTTGGATTGCTTGAGCTCACAAGTTCGAGACCAACCTGAGCAAAAGCTAGACCCTGTGTGTACTAAAAATAGAAAAACTGAGGCAAGAGAATCAATTGAACCCAAGAGTTGGAGGTTCTCGTGAGCTATGACACCACGGCATTCTAACCAGGGCAACAGCTTGGGATTCTGTCTCCAAAAAAAGAAAGTGCGGCTGGGTTTGGTAGCTCACACCTATAATCCCAGCACTCTGGAAGACCGGGAGTTCAAGACCAACCTGAGCAAGAGCAAGACCCCCATCTCAAAAAGGAAAAGCAAGGAGTGACGGCATCTGTAGCTCAGTGGTTAGGGTGTCAGCCACATACACTGAGGCTGGCAGGTTCGAACCCAGCCCTGGCCAGCTAAAATCAACAATGACAACTGCAACAAAAAAATAGCCAGGCATTGTGGCAGGCACCTGTAATCCCAGCTACTTGGGAGGTTGAGACAAGAGAATCTCTTAAGCCCAAGAGTTTGAGGTTGCTGTGAGCTGTGATATCATGGCACTCTGCCAAGGGCAACATAGTGAGACTCTGTTTCAAAAAAAAGGAAAGAAAAAGCAAGGACTGTGGGAAGTAGAGCCTAAGGAAACCTGTGGGTTAAATATAAGTGGTGTCCTAGATGGCATCCCAGACCAGAGAAAAGACATTGGGAGAAAATGGAAGAAATCTGAATAAAGTATGTGCCAGCCAAACATGTAAGTGTAAAATACGTACCAATAATATGTGTGAATATTGGTTTATTAACTGTAACAAGTATACTGTACAAATCTAAGATAAAAATAACAGGAAAATGATTTATTGGAACTTTCTGCACTATTTTGCTAATTTTCTATAAATCTAAAACTATTCTAAAAGTTTATTTATTTATTTTTGAGATAGAGTCTCACTATATCATCCTGGGTAGAATGCTGTGGCATCACAGCTCATAACAACCTTAAACTCTTGGGCTTAAGCAATTCTCTTGCCTTAGCCTCCCAAGTAGCTAAGACTACAGGAGCCTCCCACAATGCCTGATTATTTCTGTTGTTGTTTTTGTTGTTACAAATCCTCTCCTCTGCCTTTTAAAGAAGGCAGAGCCTCAAAATTGAAGAGCTTTTTGCAATTTTTAGTTTTTTTAAATAAACTTTTATGGCTCGGCACCTATAGCACAGTGGTGCAAGGCTGTTGGGTTCAATCCCAGCCTGGGCCTGCTAAACAACCATGACACCTACAACAAAGAATAGTGGGCGTGGCAGGTGCCTGTAGTCCCAGCTACTTGGGAGGCTGAGGCAAGAGAATCACTTAAGCCCAAAAGTTTGAGGTTGCTGTGAGCCGTGATGCTACAGCACTCTACCGAGGGTGGCATAGTAAGACTCTGTCTCAAAAAAGAAAAAGAAAAAATCAGGTCAAAAACCAGCAATCTCCTCCCCAGACTCCTGGAGTGCTTCAAGGACAGAGGTCCTGGAAATACCCGACCCACAATCCTGACTCTAAGGTTGTGCCCATAATACTGACCCAAGGTAGAGAAGAACCCTGGTGGTACTCTGGGGCTCACTACCCCATTCCAGCTACATTGATAAGGCTAATAAAAGTCTTTTATGGGTGCTGAGCTGATACCTGGTCAGTGTCCATTCTCCTTTTCCCCTCCATTAAAGTCTTTTCTTGTACCCAGACTGGTGTCATGTCCTTTCTTATGAACCTTCACCCCAGTTCTATGCCAGAATCTCTCAGAAGGGATTTGGACAGGGGGCGTGGAAGAGGGGAGGAGAGCTGGCATTGGATCATTTAGGGTCTTGTCAAGAGGGACTGTCTATGGCTCGAGTGTGGTGGCTCATGCCTACAGTTCCAGCACTTTGGGAGGCCAAGACGGGAGGATCCCTTGAGCCCAGGAGTTCGCTATGAACACACTACTGTGCTCCAACCAAGGTGACAGAGCATGACTTTGTCCCTGAAAAATACAGATATTTTCAAAAAAAGGTGCAGGGGCTGTCTAGGAAATAGAGGAAGGAATATTGCATTTCTAGGGGCTGAAAAAGTTACAAGTCAGTTCCCAAAACTAAGTGACATTCACCAAAATTATAAGATCCAAGGTAGAAATCTCCAGAGAAACTCCAAAAATACTGGTAAGAAAAAAAAGACAAGCAATGGTGGGCCCAAACAGCACAGAGCTCCCTGCTGGGTCTGATCTGTCCATCCTCCTACCAGCCCCAATCCCCTTCCTCTGCTGGGGAGCTCATCAGCGGGGGACCAAGGTCAGCAGAGGGAGTGGAAACCTTCAGCTGCACCCACTTCTGTGGGCAGGCAGCCCCAGCCCTGACCACTGCTGGCCTTCAATGGAGCTTGAAGGGCTAATAAATACCTAGGATTGGACATACTAGTCATTTAAAGTTGTTCCTAATATTATCTACTACCTAACATGAGCAGAAAAGTGTTGGGGCTAGGAGTTGAATTGTTTCCCTCTAAAAAATGTATGTTAAAGGCTCGATGCCTATATTTCAGCGGCTAGGGCGCCAGCCACATACATTGGAACTGGTGGGTTCAAATCCAGCTGGGCCCGCCAAACAACAATGACAACTACAACCAAAAAAAGTAGTCAGGCATTGTGGCATATGCCTGTGGTCCCAGCTACTTGGGAGGCTGAGGCAAGGGAATCAACTTAGCCCAAGAGTTTGAGGTTGCCATGAGTTATGGCACCATAGCACTCTACCCAGCGTGACAGCTTGGGACTCCGTCTCAAAATAAGTAAATAAATAAATAAAAGTTGTCTGAAGGCAATGTGTAGTTGAGATCAGAGGGAGGAGACACCCAAATTTGGAAGATGGTGGCCCTATCTGGGTGTGAAGTGAGGAGACTGGAATTAACAGTGGCAGTCGGCTTTATAAGAAAGATTAAAAAAAAATAAAAGATACAGATTTACAAGAAAGATTAAAAAAAATAAATAAAAAGACCAGCTGACTTCTTATACACCAAGTGCTGGTTGAGATAAATGGGTCATAGCATAGAAGTAAATGTTTTCATGTGAGTATATCTGTTCTACCTGTTCTGGACATAAATACATGACTTCAGGCTCCTTACATTTTACGTGTTTATATTGATCTGCATTTAGAATTTATATGGAAAACATGAATTATATATCAGCTTCCCAAAGAATATGCTAGTTAGGGGGCAGTGCCTGTGGCTCAAGGGGTAGGGCACTGGTACCATATACTGGGGGTGGTGGGGCCAAAACTGCAAGAAAAAAAAAAAGAATATGCTAGTTAGTTTGATTTTCTTTTCCTCTGTGTCCTTATGTTTAGGTATACCTTTTTAGAATTGTTTCCTAAGATTATAAAAATATTTTCTGTTCTGTCTGATGAAAATCTTTGGTACTATCTATCGTAAATATTCCAACCTACATTAATAAAAACATCCAGAATTCAGCTATACATATATATATATATATTTTTTTTTTTTTTTTTTTTTTTTTAATTAAGACAGTGTCACTTTGTCACCCTCGGTAGAGTACCGTGGCGTCACAGCTCACAGTAACCTCCAGCTCTTGGGCTTAAGCAATTCTCTTGCCTCAGCCTCCCAAGTAGCTGAGACTACAGGAGCCCACCACAATGCCCAGCTATTTTTTGGTTGTATCTGTCGTTGTTTGGCAGGCCTGGGCTAGGTTCAAACCCACCAGCCCTGGTGTATGTGGCTGGTGCCCTAGCCGCTGAGTTACAGGCACTGAGCCTGAGGTATATTTTTTAAATTAAAGATCCTCATTGCCCCCTAGAGCATTATAATTATTATATTTTTATATTCCTTGTTGATAACGTTTCAATTAGCCCAGCAAATATTTATTGAGAATCTATTATGAGACATAGTATGGCACAAATTTCTACTTGTCTGTTAGTATTTATTTTCTTCTTCCTCCACAATAGACTCTTCAGCTGGATTCAAGGTAGTCCAGAATAATGCAGCCAAATTTACATTTACACTAATGCACAGAGATTATCCTGGAGTCTGGGAATATAGAGTGAATAAAATAATTTCACTCTACTTGGGAAGATAAATACTTTAAAATAATGCAGTTTGTTGATTTAAAAGGCATTTATTGTCTGTTGTGTACCAGACATGATATTGTTCTTGCAGCATGCACCCAAGGGTGAAATAAGGTCATGGGGTAGAAATGAGCAGAGTCATTTGCCCACAGGCAATGGGCCATGGGAGGGGAAAATTTACTCATCTTTACTTCAAAGGTTAAAAAAAAATTCCTCTACATCTCTAGGAGCCACAGATGCCTAAGATACCATCACTCTTTCCTCCTCCTGTTCTCCATGCTTATCCATAGGAAGGGTTTTCCTTTTTAACATTGTAGAAATCCAGAGAGGCAGAGGAAGCAGAGCGGGTTTGAATTCCACCTGATCGGAACAGAAACTGGATTTCTGCGTGACCCAGAGGCTGAGCAGCTTTTGAGTGACCTCTGCCGTCAGCCCAGCTAGGTTGACTTGCTGTCTGCAATGTATTTTTCACATGGATAGTCCCCTACAAAGCCCTGTGACTGTGAACTGAGGTCAATTTAACAGGTCACAAAGGCAGTGTCCAATACGGTGGAGTGTCCTGGCTAAGTCCCAGACTCTGGGGCAGGCCTGAATGGGTTTTTGTCACTCTCCTGACTTTTTGTGGTCTTGGAAGTAATGATTTAACTTCTCTGTAACTTGGTTTCCTCACCTGAAAAATATGGATAATACTTCTGTCTCCATTATATACTTATTGTGAGGACTGAGAAAATTAAGATCCGTAAGCCACAGTCCTTGGGCCACAATAAATGCTCAATAAATGTTAGTCAAACTCATTGTTATTACATTTGCTACCACACATATTAGTACAGTAGGCAAGACATTTCTTGAGAGTCCATTATCTTGTCTTTCAAATGAGAAGATGAAGGCCTAGAGCAGTGGCTCATACCTGTAATCCTAGCACTCTGGGTGTCTGAAGAGGAAAAAAGTCTCTTCAGCTTAGGCATTCAAAACTAGACTGAGCAAGAAGGAGACCCTTTCTCTACTAAAAATGGAAAAATTAGCCAGGCATCGTGGTGGGCCAGCTACTCAGGAGGAAGAGGCAGGAGAATTTCTTGAGCCTAGGAGTTTGAGGTTGCTATGAGCTGGACTGATGCCGTAGCACTCTAGCCTGAGCCTGGGAAACAGTGAGACTCCGTCTCAAAAATAATAAGAAAAAAATAAGAAGAAGAAATAAATAAATAAAACAAGGAGATGAGCCAAGAATGATATTGAAGTTCTCTTCTAGCTCTGAGATTTGGGATTCTGGCTTCTCCAATTTGCTCAGTCCTATCTCTTTCCCTACATAGGACTATCGATGACCAGGCAATATGTAACTAACAGGAGATTCTCTCGTAAAGACACAACTGGAAGAGTTTATCTCATTACAATGATAAACCTAGGGACTAGCAACTATGGATGGTGTTTTAGTTTCCTCAAATTACCACACAGCGGATAGCTTAAAACAACAACAATTTAGGGGCAGTGCCTGTGGCTCAAAGGAGTAGGGTGCCGGCCCCATATACTGGAGGTAACGGGTTCAAACCTGGCCCCGGCCAAAAACTGCAAAAAAAAAAAAACAAAACAGAAATTTATTCTCTCAGTTCTGGAGGCTGGAAGTCTAAAATTGATGTGTCTGCAGGGCTGCCTCCTTCTGGATGCTCTCAGGGAGAATCAGTGCCACACCTCTCTGTAGCGTCTGGGAGTTGCCAGCAGCCCTGTGTTCCTTGGCTTGCAGAAGCATTACTCCCGTCTCTGCTTCTCTATTCACTTTGTCTTTTTTCCCATACATCTCTGTGTTTCAAATCTCCCTCTGCCTTTCCTTTATAAAGATACCTGTCATGGGTGGCACCTGTGGCTCAAAGGAGTAAGGCACTCACCCCATATGCTGGAGGTGGTGGGTTCAAACCCAGCCCTGGCCAAAAACTGCAAAAAAAAAAGATACCTGTCATTGGAGACAGGTCCACCCTGTCTTGCTCTGTTTTGCACTGCTGTAAGAGAATACTTGAGGCTGGATAATTTATAAAGAACAGAAAGATTTTTCTTATGGTTCTGGAGGCTAGGAAATCCTAGATCAAGACACTGGCATGTTTGGTGTCTGGCGAGG
>NW_003852575.1:2504804-2505986 GCF_000181295.1 Otolemur garnettii | reverse complement strand
GATACCATTATATTGGTAATGAAATTTCAAGGAACATTCAAACCATAGCATACCCTAAATCCAGAATGATCTCCTCTCCAGATCCCTAGCTTAATTACATCTGCAGAGACTTTTTTTTTTTCTTAGACAAAAGTCTCCCTTTGTCAGCCTTGGTAGAGTGCTGTGGCATCATAGTTCACAGCAACCTCAAACTCTTGGGCTTAAGTGATTCTCTTGCCTCAACCTCTCAAGTAGCTGGGCCTACAGGCACCCTCCACAATGCCTGGCTATTTTTAGAGATAAGCTCTCACTCCGGCTCAGGCTGGTCTCCAACTCATGAGCTCAGGCAAGGCAATCCACTCACCTCGGCCTCCCAGAGTGCTGGGATTACAAGCATGAGCTGCCTTGCTGGCCCATCTGCAAAGATTCTTTTGGTCACATTAACAGGTTTCAGGGGTTAGGACCTAGGTACATCATTTTAGGGGCCACCATTGCACCCACTATAGGTGGAATATGATCCTTTGAACTTTTGGCCTAAAATGGATCTTTGTTGGGGGCAAAGGTGGCATGGGTAAGACCACCTGCAGCTGCAGCCTGGCAGTACAGCTCTCCAAGCGGGGGAAGAGAGCCTTCTGATCATCTCTACAGACCCAGCCCACAACATCTCAGATGCTTTTGACCACAAGTTCTTAAAGATGCCTACAAAGGTCAAAGGCCATGACAACATCTTTGCTATGGAGATTGACCCTAGCCTGGGCCTGACAGTTCTTCCAGGAGGACAACATGCTGAGCATGGGCAGGAAGATGATGCAGGAGGCCATGAGTGCCTTGCCTGGCATCAACAAGGCCATGAGCTATGCCGAGGTCATGAGGCTGGTGAAGGGCATGAACTTCTCTGTGGTGGTGTTTGACATGGCACCCACGGGACACAAGCTGAGGCTTCTCAACTTCCCCACCATCATGGAGAGGGGTCTGGGCCATCTCATGCAGATCAAGAACCAGATCAGTCCCTTCAGCTGACACTGCCTGTCATCTGCTTGGTCAGTGAATAGTTCAAGGACCCTGAGCAAACAACCTTCATCTGCCTATGCATCTCTGAGTTCCTATCCCTGTATCAAACATTGATCCAGGAGCTGGCCAAGTGCAAGATTGACACCACAACATCATTATCAACCAGCTTGCCTTCTCTGACCCTGAGAAGCC
>NW_003852575.1:2501229-2502369 GCF_000181295.1 Otolemur garnettii | reverse complement strand
TCGTTTTTGGTCTTACATGTTTTAGAAAATAATTAAACATCTTACAGCTTTTAAAACAACTTTGAGAGTCTCAGAACACTTTGTGGAGGGGATAACAGGAAATATAGCCTGACTAAACAGAAGGAAAGGAAATTATCATTTCCCTGCTTGTCCAACATTGTTGATGTAAAAATATTCTGCCCTCTCAGATGTTTTGACTTTTGGTGTCTTCCTCCTAGGCAGGCCGGAAACCCTCAGGGTTGACATCTTTACTCTTTGTTTCTAGCAAAGGCTAAACGTCAGCATATGCAAAAGAACTTTTTTTTTTTTTTGCAGTTTTTGGCCAGGGCGGGGTTTGAACCCACCACCTCTGGTATATGGGGCTGGCACCCTACTCCTTGCAGCCACAGCCCTCAAAAGAATTTTTAATTAAAGACAGCAGAGTAAGAAATAGAACCTCTATTTCACTTACCTCGCAGGCAGGGATTCACACATTTAAAGTTTTGTAACTTTTCCTGATTTATAAAGCAGGGGCCTAATTAACTTTCTTAAAATTACTTTCTCTTTCTCCAAAATACTTTCTCTATCATAAAGATAGTCCATAGATCAAAATAAAGTTTAAAAAATAGTTATAGTATCAAACTGGATGGCACAAAAGCCTTTTGAATCCCCAACTACCTCAGTAGTAATATACTTCTTTACCAAATTTTAATTCCTCTGTCTACAATAAGAAGAATATCGTCTTAAAAAGCTCAGTTTACCAGTGGCACCTGTGGCTCAAAGGAGTAGGGCACAGGCCCCATATACCGGAGGTGGCGGGTTCAAACCTGGCCCCAGCCAAAACAAAAAGGGTCATTTTAGGCTCCGCGCCTGTAGCTGAAGCAGCTAAGGCACCAGCACATACACCAGAGCTGGCAGGTTCAAATCCAGCCCGGGTCTGCCAAACAATGACAACTACCGCGTTTCCCCGAAAATAAGACCGATCCCCAAAATAAGCCCTAGCAGGATTTCTATGCATTTGTTAAATATAAACCCTACCCCGTAATAAGACCTAGCAATGGGCAGATACACTGCATAGCCACACCATGCATTTCGGTGTGGGGAGGAAGACATCACCTGAAAATAAGCCCTAGTGTGTCTTCTTGAGAAAAAATAAATATA
>NW_003852575.1:2500211-2501052 GCF_000181295.1 Otolemur garnettii | reverse complement strand
TTTTTTTTCATTAAATACATTTTCATCAAAAGCATACATAATCATGGATTTTAAGTTCAGCTTACGTAGTTATAGTCTACCACCTCAAACACAGATTATCTACGGACATTATTTGGAGTATAGACTCTACATTATCCATGCTTTTATTTATTCCATATTTATTGATTTCAATACGAACTCATGGATATTTATTTTATACCTTGAGTTATAATCAAATACTACTTTATTTTGTTGCTCAAATTGCCCCAGCTTTGATCATCGTGGTCTTACATTGTATTTGGCAGAAAGAAAAATAAAAAATAAGAGAAAACCAAATGTCTGCTGTGGGCAGGTGCCACACTGGGTCCTTTTGCCTTTGGGGTGTTATTTTTAGTCGCATTCTGTTGCTCAAGCCCCTGTTGGGGTCAGGAAGGCGGGTCCTCACTCTCTAACCAGGTGGTGACTGCACCAGTTCTTTAACCTCTCTGAACTCCAGTTTCTTAATCTGTAAACTGAGGATAATGCCTAATTTAAAGGGTTGGGTGAAGATTATAAAATTAATATATGAGATTGGACAAGTAAGTTCACAAACCCAGCCTAGAAAAAGTGCAACATACTTCATTGCTGACTATCACTATGGGTACCTTAAAAGTCCTCCCCTTAGGAAGTCATGCACCAATGGGAGTGCCTAGACCACCCTTGGAAGAAGTTTTGGGACTCTTTCTTTGGAATGGCCATCAGAACCATTGTCATACCCCTATGCTCCACAAAGGAACAAATGATTCTGCTTATATGAGGTGCCTGGAATGGTCATATTCATAGATACAAAAGGTGAAATAGTGGTTACCAAGGGCTGGGGGTG
>NW_003852575.1:2495522-2499506 GCF_000181295.1 Otolemur garnettii | reverse complement strand
AAAAAAAAAAGCATCCGGAAATCCTTAGTAAACCCAGTACTCAGCAGCCCCTTGTTTTGTTATTTGTAGCCTTTGTATATTGTCCACATCCTATTTATACAATTTTACTTTTAACATTGTATTTTCCTATGCTGTTCAAGACTGTTTTTATTAGCTATTATTAGACTATTTTTATTAGCTGTGTAATATTTTACCCCATCACCGCCATGTTTTTAGACATACTTTTCCAATATTACAAATAATGCTAAAATGAACAGCTCTCTGAGACTAAGTATATCTTCATGCCCACTTCAAAGTACACCCTTAGTCTACACTGACGTAGAATTTCTAGGCCAACAGGTGGATATTTTTAAGGCACATGATACAGGTTGCCAGACTCTCTCAGAAAGGTACCTTGTTTACTTCGCCACCAGCTCTCTGAAGACATCCATATGAAAGCACCCACAGCGGGTTGTCCAGTGTTCCTTTCAAAAATCCCTCCTGCAATGCTGGATGAATTGGGGTACCTTACTGTTGCAAGTGGCCCCTCGCCCATTTTAGTCCGTTTCTTTTAAATCATTTGCATAATATTGTATGAAGTTGGAAATCCTTCCTCTTTACTATTGAGGTCTTAAAGAAAAAATGTCAAGAACACTTTAATCTCTGAAGTTCTTCGATTTTTAAACATCCATTATGGCAATTTAAATGACCTGGAGGATGTTCCAGTTCTCAGACGCGACAATGGCCCCCTGAGGGGCAGATACTACCAAAGCTAGCAGCCGAGGGATTCAGGCCTCAGCACTTCGGCGCCTTCAGCCACGGTGCGGTGGCACAGCCTAGGAAATCGCGTTCCTCCCGCCCAGACCTGCGCTCGGGAGTGTCCCCAGGGCCGGGGAGGCGCTTTCTAAGCTTGACCAGGGGCCGTACGGAGGAAAATCCCGCCTCTCCCTCTCCCTCCACTTCATGATAAGTCCGTGGCGAGGGACCGGGCTCTTGCAGAGCCCCATCTTGCTCGGTTGCGTCCGCGCGCCCCGACTCCTCCACTGCGCCTCGGGTTGGAGCTCCGAGGTCTGGCGTTCGCCTGAATTCCCCCCCGGCTGTCCAGCCGCGAAGTCAGAGCGGGTCCACGCAGGTCCCCAGAATTCTGTAGCTGCTGCCCCTTCCAACCCCGGAGGGAAAGCGTCCGATGGAAGTGCCCAGTCACCCGCTGTGCCTGCCTCCGCTCTCCGCGCCTCCCTGGTCACTTCCCGCCGTCTTCTCCTGGAGCTTCCACGCCCAACCCTTGCACTCCCTCCCTAGTTTTCCTTTGTCTCTTTCCCACTCTTGTCCCGACCGCCCCAACTCCTCACTTTCCCTCTCCCGCCGGCCGGCGCTGCGCCCCCTCCTTCAGCTTTCCTTGTCCCCTCCCCATCCCCGCCAGGAATTCTCCCATCCTCTCCCCTCCTCTCCGGGCTTCCCCTTTCCCACCCTTGACACCCATCCCCGTACTCACTCCCTGGTGGCCCCGGTGCCCCCACTCCCCGCTGTTTCCCGTGTCCCCGCCCCGCCCCCGTTTTTATAACTGGCTCCCTGCGCTCCGGGAGGTGAGCTCGGGAGCTCGAGCGGGTCTTGGAGAGTTGGAGGGGCTGGCGCCGCTGGTACCATGAGACCAGAGAAGGCGGCTGGAGCCCGGGAGGCTCAGGGGCGCTTCTGTCACTGCCCTGAGGACGAGCCCCAGAGGCCATCGCCACCGCCCGGGCTCGACAGGTGAGGGTGTCCCCGCGACATGGGTTGGGGGACGCGAGCGCAGTGTGGGTACGGGGAGTGCAGCGAACCAGAGCCCCCGCACGGCTGACAACCCCGAGGCTGGGCAGAGCCCCGGAGCTCGACGGCGACGCCGAGCAAGTTCCTTGGCCAGGTCAGAGCCCTGCACCCAGTTCTCTCGGCTCCCAATGTATGGTCCTGGACCGCTGAGGTCCAGGAGACACCTGGCAAGGAAATGGGCCAACGCTTTGGTTTATAGATCTGAACTTACCTGGCTTGGAAACATTGAAGTCTCCGGACCCCTAAGCGAGCCTTGCAAAGGAATCCTCTCACTTTGTCAGTTTTGGTGGGTGTTTGGTTTCCCTGCTCTTGGGGATCAGGGCTCGCTGTCCCTGTTACCAGCTCTTTTTCAGGTAGTAACGTTTAAGGAAATCAAATTAACCGCGGAGCAGGGAAGGGGCTGGGTGGGCCATGTAGCCAAAGAGGGGAAACACAGCAGAATTTCGGGGTGGGGGTGGTTTGCACCGTAGAAATCTGTAAAATCATCTCTGTAGAATCAAAATCTTTCTATGATTGAGACAGGTGGGGAACCTGGGGCCTTCTGGATCCTTGAGTGTGGCTTTTTGACGGAATCCAAATTCTACAAAACAACTCCTTTTAATAAAGGGATTTAATAAAGCTTGGATTCGGTTAAGAGGTGACACTTGGACAGTTTGGAGATGTGGCCTTGAGGTCATAGACTCCCCGCCCCTGAGAGCGACAAAATAGGCAGCTGTAGCTGAGAAATCCAGGACTGAATGGCTCGGAGCCTGTGGCTCAAGCGGCTAAGGCGCCAGCCACATACCGCTGAGCTGGTGGGTTCGAATCCAACCCGCCCGCCAAACAATAATGGCTGCAACCAAAAAATAGCCGGGCGCTGTGGCGGTTGCCTGTGGTCCCAGCTACTCGGAAGACGGAGGCAGGAGAATCGCTTGAGCCCAGGAGTTGGAGCTTGCTGTAAGCTGTAATGTGAGGGCACTCTACCCAGGGGGACAGCTTGAGGCTCTGTCTCAAAAAAAAAAAAAAAAATCCAGGACTGAAGAATCCAGCCGGGGTTCGCTGGGAGAGAAATCCCTCAGCAAATGTGCTCCCCAATAGAAGTGTCAGATTTGGGTCCTACCTTTCCAAAACCTAATTGAAGGCAGAAAACTGGGAATGCAGCCCAAGAGAAAAACACAAATGACACTGGTTTATCCACAGGGCAAAAACCTGAAGGAACATTCTGGGCTGTCCAGTCACTCTTTTTCAGGCAGGCACTAGAAATGAAAATAGCTTTCAAAATTTAAAAAGACAGCAGAAATGCCTTTCTCTCCGGGTGCTTGCATTCCAGCTCCGCACTGTGGAGACCTTGGATCCCCACACCTGGAGATGCTGAGCTGACCAGGACTGGAAGCCAGGTAAGGTTAAGTGTAGACATTGAAGGTAACCAGCCCAGCCAGAAAGTGGCACCATCTCTAAATAAAGGGACCTTGAAAGGCCTCCTCCTCCTCCTCCTCCTCCTCCTCCTGTCCCACCCTAGGACATCTAAACTGTGCCCCAGGGTCTGAGAGCCAGTATGAGGAAGGGATTACTCAGACCTGAGTCACGCTGTAGATGGGGCTCCTCCTTTCTTGAAAAGCAAAGCCAGGATGGCATAGCTGTTTCATGGGAATTTCTTCCGTGTTTCTCCTGCAAAGCAGCAGGTAGAGAGGGGAGGGGAGAAGGCTGTCACAGCTCCTTGCCTTAGAAAAAAGCTGAGTGCCCCATTAGCTCTTGGCAGTGCAAATAGGGCAGAGCCTCGTCTGAGGAGCTCAGAAGTTGCAGTTAAAAGCCCTCACCCTGCGTCTGGCCCTTTCTGAAGCACTTTGGGCACTGTCTGCAAGCAATCCATGGGTAACTCATGTTGTCTGAGCAAACACACTCAAGCCCAGGGCTTTGTGAACAAAGATTAATTGCCACTACTATTCTTTTGTTACCCTGCTTTGGTAACTAACTTGCTTTATATTTTTGATGCAATGACTTGCTTTCATAGAATTTACCTCTCCTTTGTTATATTTTAAGGTATACATTGATGCCTTTTATTCATTTATTTATTTTTGATGACTTACTTAAAATGCTGATGAGTTAATAACAGGCTGGGAAGAACCATGCATTTAATTTACATAACACGTGGTATATGGCTTACTGTGCATTTGTAGTATGGTAAGATGTGGGTGTGGGAAAGCCCTTCTTCACCATATTTTG
>NW_003852575.1:2491328-2492553 GCF_000181295.1 Otolemur garnettii | reverse complement strand
TTGTCCACCAAAGTCTGCACATTGGGGTGGACTCTATCCTATCATGGCCTCAAATTATCTTTAGCAGGACAGGGTTGCCTGTGGTGGTAGAGGGAGCCTGAGCAATTAGGAGTATTTTATAACTACAAACAGCTTACCCAGGAGTAATTTCCTGTAGCCCTCCCCAAAGTGTGCAACCTTATGGAAAAGATTTTGTTCCACAGAACCTCGTACCTCTTTGAGCTCATCACGGTGTACTGTATTAACAGAAAGAAGGCTGATAAAGCATAGTGTCTACAAAGGCTCCACACAGGCTCCTTTACTTACAAATGTCCTGCACACATACACACAACTCCCTCTCCCACCCAGGTCCCCTGTAGGATGTGATGGCATGGAGACTGACGGTGTCAGTGCCCTCGGAGTCCTTGTCATGCTATAGCAGATTGTCCCATTCCTGATCTAGTTTGCACTAAACTCCACCACCCGTGTCCATCCCAGCTCATTTTCAGGTCATTCCAGCACTGTCCAGAACGCCCCACTCCTCACTTTCCACAGTAACGACATTTTCAGAGACCTGAGAGAGATGACAATTTTCTAGCTTCTTGACCCCTAAGATAACCTGGCTTTATTTCAGGCCATGTCCCTTCAGGCCCAGCACACTCAGGGGGTTGGGCAGAACAGGATCAACCCAGGACAGGTAGAGTGTGACCATCGCCTCACCTTCCTGGTCACCCTGGTCAGCGGTTAGCATGGACAGGCACGGCTGTGCTGTGTCTTCGCTAAAGTTGTCCTTAGCCACCTGGGCTCAGACCCTCTGCCCCTCTCCTTGGCTCCTGCTGCTTTTGTGGTCACGGCCTCTCAATGCTACTGAAGTGCACCTGAGCCCCGCCCTTCTTTTCTGATCATGTTACCTGAGCTTATGTCTTTCTCATCTTTTGCCAATACTGGTACCTCCCTTTATTCACCAATAAGGTCTCTATACTGCTCCCAGCAGCCAGCACTGTCCTTGAAAGACAGATCTTTTTGGGTTTTGTTTTGTTTTTTCGAGACAGTCTCATTCTGTCACTCTGGACAGAGTGCTCTGTCATTATCATAGCTCGCAGCAACCTGAAACTCTTAGGCTCAAGCAATCCTCCTGCCTCAGCCTCCCAAGTAGCTGGGACTACAGGTGCTGGCCACAGTGCCCAGCTATTTTTAGAGGCAGGGTCTCAATCTGGCTCAGCCTGTTCTGGAACCGGTGAACTCA
>NW_003852575.1:2487071-2489460 GCF_000181295.1 Otolemur garnettii | reverse complement strand
CCTTAGGCCTCTCTTTTATTTATACTTTTTATTACATATTATGCCTTATGATAAATTCAATTGTGTTAAATAATTAATATGATATTTACTTATATATTGAGGTACATTTCTATTTCTCTTCCTGGGTATAAGCTAATATATTGTCTAGTGCAAAGTAGATCTTCAAAATCTATGTGTTGAGTAACTAAGGGGTGGATAGACAGGTGGTTTCAGTACAGTGGGTGCAGAGCACTATGACTATTTTCCTCCAGCTCTCAGTTGGACACTTATGGTCCTAACAGTGACCAGGATTTTCATTGTCACTTCCCACCTGTGTGTCATGGATTTTAGGCCTTTTTTTCCATAGAGTTTTACTATGTTGCCCTCGATAGACTGCTGTGGCATCACAGCTCACAGCAACCTCAAACTCCTGGGCTCAAGCAATTCTCTTGCCTCAGCCTTCCAAGTAGCTGGGACTACAGGCGCCCACCACAACGCCCGCCTATTTTATGTTGTAGTTGTCATCATTATTTGGCCGACCAGGGCTGGGTTCGAACCTGCCAGCCTCTGTGTATGTGGCCGGCGCCCTAACTGCTGAGCTATGGGCACTGAGCCCCATTTTAGGATTTGTATCTGTCTTATTTTCTGTCTGTCTCTCTTGATCTCTTGTTTCCTTCACCAAAATTCACCCTTCTTCGGGGTGTTTTTGCCCAGGATATCCTGGAAGGTTACTCTGGCTTCCAGAGATGAAATTCAGAGCCCCTCAGATTGGTCAGAGGGAAGCTTTCCTGGTGTCCCTTACATGCGTGGTTTTCAGTCCTCATAGAATCAATGGGGAAGCTTTTTAAAAATACAGACACCTGAGGGATCTACCCTCTCCCCCCACGCACCCTCAAGCCTGCCTCACAGATACTCGGCTGCTGCTCCCTAGCTTTCGTGGGTTTTTTGCTCCTTAGCTTTTGACCAGATGAATGTACTGTGACTGCTGAGGCATGACCCACAGCCATGTGACTGTGTATCACACACTGAACATACCATTTCATTTTATATTTTCTTTTTTTTTTTATTGCAATAGTCACTTTATTGCAGTAGTCTGGAACCAGTCCCGTATCATCAGTGAGGTATGCTTGCACAGTTCATGCACGAAAAGTATTTTATGAATTACTTTGAATATTTAGCCAGAAGGAGGGGAGATGAAGTATTCAAGAGAAAACAGCAAAACCTAGAGGGCAGGAAAGCTCAAAACAACTCGGTCTTCTGTGATAGGAAAAGTTAAGCCATGTCTTTAATCAGTATGGGAGGGGTGGAAAGAAGTAAGGCTGGCAGGGTAGTTGGTGGTTATATTGTCTGCAGTAAGAAAGAGGGAAGCATCTTAGGTTATCCTGACCAGCTGTTGAAACTCGTGGAAATCAAGTATCTCAACCTAGACCTCTCTCATAATGTCTGGCAAAACACAGAGAAAGCACTAATCTGTAAGGCTGCTCTTCACTCCACGACTGAATGCATCATTTTATATTTTCATCACAGACAATTTCAGACATACACAGAAGTGGAGAGACCAGTACAGTGAAACCCACATGTCCCTAATCACCAGGCTCAGTAATCAACATTCTTCTGATCTGATCACATCTATCACCCACTAACAGTTTTCTTTTTCCTATTCTTAGCATATTTCATTTTATTTTTGAAATGGGGTCTCCCTCTGTCATCCTGACTAGAGTGCAGTAGCATCATCTGGCTCACGGCAACCTCAAACTTTTCCTGCCTCTCAAGTAGCTGAGACTACAGGTGTGTGTCATCCTGCACACCAATTTCTTTTTTTAAACAGTCTCACTATGTCACCCGGAGTAGAGTGCCATTAAACAGTCTCACTATGTTGCCCTAGGTAGAGTGCCGTGGCATTTCAGCTCACAGCAACCTCAAACTCTTGGGCTTAAGTGATTCTCTTGCCTCAGCCTCCCAAGTAGTTAGTTGGGACTACAGGTGCCTACCACAATGCCTAGCTACTTTTTTGTTGCAGTTGTCATTGTTGTTTAGCTGGCTGGGCTGGGTTTGAACCTGCAGCCCTTGGTGCATGTGGCTGGCACCATAACCACTGTGCTACGGGCCCCAAGCCCACCAATTTTTTTTTAACTGACAGGGTCTTGCTACATCACCCAGGCTGATCTCTTATTCCTGGCCTCAAGTGATCTTCCCACCTTAGCCTCCCAAAGTGCTAGGGTTACAGATGTAAGCCACTGTGCCCAGGTATTGTCAGCATGACTTTTGTTTTTAGTTTAGTTTAGTTCTTTTGAGATAGAGCCTCAAGCTGTCGCCCTGGGTAGAGTGCTATGGCATCACAGGTCACAGCAACCTCCAACTCCTGGGCTCATGCAATTCTCCTGCCTCTGCTTCCCAAGTAGCTGGGACT
>NW_003852575.1:2483081-2485675 GCF_000181295.1 Otolemur garnettii | reverse complement strand
TCTATTGCGGGATTTCTCGGTGTTGGCACTATTGACACTTTGGGCTGGATAACTGTTTGTCGTGGGGGCCATCCCATGCATTTTAGAAGGTTTGCTAGCATTCCTGGCCTCTACCCACTAAATGCCAGCACCTTCCTCTCCGTTGTGTCAATCACAAAAAAATCTCCAGACGTTGCCAAATGTCCCCCAGTGGTTGAGAACCGCTGGATTACTGGAAATCTTAGGAAATAAAACATTTGTTAAGCATTATTTATAGGAAGGTATTTTCTCTTTCACTTTCCTCTTCTTTTTTTTTTTTTTGAGACAGATTCTCATTTTGTCACCCTCAGTGGGGTGCTGTGGTGTCACAGCTCACAGCAACCTCCAGCTCCTGGGCTTAGGTGATTCTCTTGCCTCAGCCTCCCGAGTAGCTGGGAACACAGGTGCCCACCACAACACCCGGCTATTTTTTGTTGCAATTTGGCCAGGGCCGGGTTCAAAGTCTCCACCCTCCGTATATGGGGCCTGCACTCTACTCACTGAGCCACAGGTGCTGCCCTACTTTCCTCATCTATACCAAAAAGGGGATATTGAAATCAGATTTGCAAGGTGGTGCCCATAGCTCAGTGGGTAGGGAGCCAGCCACATACACCCAGGCTGGCAGGTTCAAACCCAGCCCAGCCAGCTAAACAACAATGACAACTGCAACAAAAAAGTAGCTAGGCATTGTGGTAGGCACCTGTAGTCCCAACTACTTGGGAGGCTGAGGCAAGAGAATCACTTAAGCCCAAGAGTTTGAGGTTGCTGTGAGTTGCAATGCCACAGCACTATACCGAGGGCGACATAGTGAGTCTGTCTCAAAAAAATAATAATAATAATCAGGTTTGCAAATACGTAGTGCTTGTTTGACAAACCCTGTCATTTCCGCAGAAGACCACAGGGAAAAATGCAAATCAAATCAATGAATGAGGTTTGGCGCCTGTGGCTCAAGTGGCTAAGGTTCCAGCCACATACACCTAAGGTGGTAGATTCAAATCCAGCCTGGGCCCGCCAAACAACAATGATGGCTGCAACCAAAAAAACAGCCAGGCGTTGTGGCGGGCGCCTGTGGTCCCAGCTACTTGGGAGGCTGAGGCAGGAGACTCGCTTGAGCCCAGGAGTTGGAGGTTGCTGTGAGCTGTGATGCCACGGCACTCTACCCAGGGGGACAGCTTGAGGCTCTGTCTCCAAAAAAAAAAAAAAAAATCAGTGAATGAAAAGTATGGGACAAGGGATTATGGGGAAGGGCGAATATTTTAAATACTTTCCAAGTATTATGGGATCCTAAATTTTATAAGACCTGAAAGTCAGGGGCTCCAAATTATATATATTTAGGCTTTTTTCTTTTTTCCTTTGTGTTTTTTTACCCCGAAGCACGTCTTCTCTATTCTGGATTTGCTGGTTCAGGTCACAGCGCACTCCAGAACTGGGATGGGGTTTGTCATCAGTTCTCTCATTAGGTGCCCCCGGTCCCGAGTTCTGGTGACAGGAAAACACTGATTGGGGATGTGGCTCTTTCTGGGGAAGAGGATCTTCAAGAAGGAGTTGGGAACTGTTTTCAGGTTGATTAATGGTGTATTTGTTTCTTAACTATTAGACTTTATCTACCTGCTTCAAAACGTCAAGAATACCTGCAGAGTTCGGGGGAGAAAGTGCTGGCCAGTTTCCCTGTGCAAGCCACAATTCACTTCTACAACGACGAGTCTGATTCTGACAGTGAAGAGCATGAGGAAGAAACCCAGCCCTGCCCTCCTCCCTGCCAGGAGGCAAGAGGTCTGGAGGAAAGTGGCCCTGGGGGAAAGAGCACAGACCAGGCCTTATATCAACGGTGGCCACCTGGAGAAAGGGGTGGCCTCTGTGGTGAGGGTCAGCTCCCCCACAGTGACCCCTCAGGGAATCATAAGTGCTCCTCAAAAGAATGAATCAATCAATCTGGTCTCTCTCCCATCACCGCCCCACCAGCCTGCCTCATCCTGGGCCCTGGCCAAGCCTGCCTTACTTTTCCGGCTTGGACATGGCCATGCCAGGACACTTTGCACCCTATGCTGGATTTGCAGAGGCTGGGGGCTGCACAGAATCTACTCATGGCAAGAACTCAGCTTTTACTTTTCTTCCTTCTGGGGGTTCTTTTTTAGTGTACTCATGCATACCGTTGACAAAGGATTCTAGAACAAAGAAGTGTGTGTCAACACTGGGTGTTATCAGTAGAGCCAACTTTCAGAGCTCGTTTAGCGCTGTCACTCTGCTGATCAGATTATAAACTATTCCTATATAGAGTAGTAATCCATGCCCACCTCTCACTTGACCCCAGACTCATTATTTAGGTATTTCTGCTTTTATAAATATAATTTAGATATTACATCCCAATTTTAATCCATTGTCCAAGAATAATTTCCCTAAGGGTAACAAAGAAAAAGGTATGGATTTCTGGGGGACAATTCTGGATAAAAATGTACATGACTATTTGTATAAAGACTCTGTGTATGAATGTACAAGGATTAGAACTTTAACTCTTCTTAGCTGATGACTGCTTTGGCTTGTTACTTGAGTAGACTATCACTTTTTTTTTTTTTTTT
>NW_003852575.1:2480598-2481973 GCF_000181295.1 Otolemur garnettii | reverse complement strand
TTTCTTTCTTTCTTTCTTTCTTTCTTTTTTTTTTTTTTTTTTGAGGCAGAGTCTCTGTCACCAAGTCTGGAGTGCAGTGATGTGATCATAGCTCACTATAACCTTGAACTCCTGGGCTCAAGGGATTATCCTGCCTCAGCCTCACAAGTACCCAAGGAGGTAACCACATTACAGGTGTGCGCCATCAAATGTGGCTAAATTTTTTATTTTTTTTTGAAGAGCCAGTTCTCCATGCTCTGTTACCCTAGCTGGTCTTGAACTCCTGGTTTCAAGTAATCTTCCTGTTTCAGCCTTTCATAGTGCTGGGATTACAGACGTGAGTCCTTGTTCCCAGCCTTCTTTTCAATTTATGATTATTGTTTTTAAGAAGGTAAAAACAGGTGGCGTCTGTGGCTCAAAGGAGTAGGGCACTGGTCCCATATGCCAGAGGTGGCGGGTTCAAACCCAACCCCAGCCAAAAACTGCAAATAAAATAAAATAAAAAGAAATAAAATTCCTTAAAAAAAAAAAAAAGAAGGTAAAAACAAGGCGGCACCTGTGGCTCAGTGAGTAGGGCGCCAGCCCCATATACCAAGGGTAGAGGGTTCGAACTTGGCCCCAGTCAAATTGCAACAAAAATACAGCCGGGCGTTGTGGCGGGTGCCTGTAGTCCCAGCTACTTGGGAGGCCAAGGCAAAAGAATTGCCTATGTCCAGGAGCTGGAGGTTGCTGTGAACTGTGATACCAGGGCACTCTACCAAGGGTGACAAAGTGAGACTCTGTCTCTTAAAAAAAAAAGAAGAAGGCAAAAACAAGGCTGAGCATGGTAGCTCACACCTGTAATCCTAAGCACTCTGGAAGGCTGAGGCAGATGGATTGCATGAGCTCATAGGTTTGAGACCAGCCTGAGCTCTAAAAAATAGCCAGAGCTTGGCACCCGTAACACAGTGGTTATGGCTTCAGCCAGTACACTGAGGTTGGCAGGTTCGAACCCGGCCCAGGCCAGCTAAACAACAATGACAACTCCAACAACAACAATAAAATAGCCAGGCATTGTGTCTGGCACCTCCCAGCTACTTGGGAGGCAGAGGCAAGAGAATCACTTAAGTCCAAGAGTTTGAGGTTGCTGTGAGCTGTGACAACATGGCACCCTACCCAGGGCAACATAGTGAGACTCTGTCTCAATAAATAGGCTCAGTGCCTGTGGCTCAAGCGGCTAAGGCGCCAGCCACATACACATAAGGTGGCAGGTTCGAATCCAGCCTGGGCCCACCGAACAGCAATAATGGCTGCAACCAAAAAATAGCTGGGCGTTGTGGCAGGCGCCTGTGGTCCCAGCTACTTGGGAGGCTGAGGCAGGAGACTCACTTGAGCCCAGGAGTCGGAGGTTGCTGTG
>NW_003852575.1:2478184-2479992 GCF_000181295.1 Otolemur garnettii | reverse complement strand
TTTATTTATTTTGAGACAGTCACCCTCAGTAGAGTGCTGTGGCATCTATAGCTCACCGCAACTTCAAACTCTTGGGCTTAGGCAATCCTCTTGCCACAGCCTCCCAAATAGCTGGGATTCTAGGTGTCTGCCACGACACCCAGCTACTTTTTTGAGACGGGTCTCGATCTAGTTAGGCTGGTCTTGAACCTTGAACTCAGGCAATCCACCCACCTCGGCTTCCCAGAGTGCTAAGATGACAGGTATGAACCACCTCAGTTGGCCCCGTTAATATTTTTTTAAAAGTAAGAGTATGCATAGAAATATTTTAGCACCCTTTAGCCAGGCCTTGTGGCGGGTGCCTGTGCTCCCAGGTACTTGGGAGACTGAGGCAAGAGAGAATCGCCTAAGCCCAAGAGTTGGAGGTTGCTGTGATGCCGCAGCACTCCATCTCAAATAAATAAATAAATAAATGGCTCTATAATTGTGTAACATAACATTTATTGAATCCTTACTATGCATCAGGTGCTAGTCTATGTATTTTGCTCATTTCATCCCCTCAATAGCCCTGTGATAGAACTGTTGTTATTAACCCCATTTGACAGCTGAAGAAACCAAAGTACAAGTGACTGGTAACTTGCTCCCCTCTCCTAGGGCACTTTTAGGGGCAGCCTCTGAGTCCTCAGGTCTCTGTGAGTGGCATTCAGGAGAGGTGGCCAAGCCAGAGGGTGCTGAGGGAAGAGCAGGCCCCCCACAGCTGTATATCGAGGGAGGACCCCAAGGTAAAAGAGAACATGCTCGAGGTGAATGAGTGTTTCCCTGAATAGGTGTTGGTGTCACGGTTCTCTCCTCACATCTATAGCTGTCTCAGTAGTGGGGAGGATAGAGAGGGCTTTGAGGTTACACTTCTCCCCACACTAGGCCTTGGTGAAGGCCCATGGCATGCAGCACGGGTGGAGGGTCTGTCTCTACTGCCCTGCCTGCGCACAGCGCTGGCCTCATCTCACTGGGCTTTTCTGTGGCAGGCCTCAGCGGGTGGGCAGTAGCCATGTGGCCTCAGGTGGTTCTGGGGCCATGACATTGGGTATTTCTTCTTCTGCAGAGCTGAGTGTGGCTGCATCTACCTGGGATGGTCGTGTAGCCTCATCACACCATGGGCAAGGAGATATTTAGTGTTGAGCTACCCAGGGACACCAGATGGGGACGGCCACACATTCAAAAGCTGGAGTGCCCTAGGGGGAAAAAAAAACAAAAACAAAAAACGGTCACTCATCCAACTAAAACCCAGAGCTAAAACCAACACAGACCTACTGTCCATACATTACAGACAGAGCTGTGGTGTCCAGCCCTACAGGCTATGTTTCCAACTCATTGGCACACACCACTTTATCCATCCTGAGCCCTGCACGCCGAGGAGTCTCCTGAGATTGAAATGAGCACATCCTGTGACTTTCCTGGAAGGGTGTGGCTGAGGACACAGACCACCCAGAGACCCTGCCCCAGGACCATCCTCCCCTAGAGAGGACCTGGTCCGTTTGCTCTTCTGAGTCGGCTCTGCTCCCGGGGGATGCAGCAGGCTTTCTTCCTTCGTAACAGCCATTGACCTTCTGGTCTCTTGGGCACAGCTCTGCTCCACACTCTGAAATTACTGAGGAAGAACTTTGTGTCCTTAGCTCCCACTGCCTTCTGTCCTGGACCCAAATACATTAGGTGGAACCATGTGAAAATACTGATATCTGACCAGTTAGCACTACAAAAATAGCACTTTCCCATAGGTCAAGCTAACTATAGGCCTTTTTCTTTGAAACATCTTCCTGCTGATTGCAATA
>NW_003852575.1:2476585-2477811 GCF_000181295.1 Otolemur garnettii | reverse complement strand
GCAGACTTGGAAACCAGACCAGATGGCCTCCCTCATAGGCTGGCCAGGCCCAGCCACAGAGAATCCCCACCACCTGTCCTCTTGTCTCTCCTCCTGCCTCTCCCCACCCTCCTGGCTGCCAGAGTCCCCACCCAGTCAGGCTTCCTCAATGACCTTGCTGTCACCTCTTCCCCTGTCCCAGAGGCCCCTGGATCCGGTCTCCTCCCCTCACCAATTTCCCTCTGTCCCAAGTGTTTTGCCCACAACATTTCTCCTGGCCTGGCTGATAAGTCCAGAAAGTTCCGTTTCCTTATCTACATGGTGGCTTTCTGTCTGACCTGCTGTCTCTTGAAGTCCAGAGTCTTAAAACAACAGGGGTCAGGCTAGGTAGCCCATAGGGCTCAACTCAGCTGCTCCCATCTCCCTCCTGCTCTGGAGCCCTGCAGAGTCTGTCTCTGTTTCACTCATGAGTCCCTGCTGGCCGCCTTTTAGTCCCTGTCCAGGCGGCAAGTCACTCAAGCAGCTAGCAAAGGGTGGCCAACCCAGCCCCCAGTACCTGCCTCCTCCTCAGAGTCTCTTCTGATCCCCCCCAACAACACACATACTCACCGGGGTCCCCAGGCTTCTATGGAGTTTCCACACAGGTCCTTATGAGGAGTCTGGTTAGATAGCAGAGAACCTGCCACTCAGGGCAGGGCCACAGGCCACCCTGAGGTGTTCTGAGACAGGGCATGGCTTCTGCCTCAGCAGTGGGAGTGCCACTGAGTCATCTTGCACCCCTGCTGGTCCCCAGGATGCTTGCAGATGTCGCAGCCTATACCCTGCCACTCAGCTGTCAGTCACCCGCTCAGTCAAGCCACCTGATAACTTCTCTTTCCACATACCGTCCTTTCTTAGTGGCTGCTTGTTCACTCACTGCTCAAGTCATTCACTGGAATGTTCTGAATACCTTCAAAGTGCCAGGTACCATTCTAGACCTTAGTGACATAGTGGTGATAGGACAGATGAGGTTCCTGACCCCTTCACCTCATGGAACTTACAAGGCGTGGGAACATGAGTAAATAATCTAGTGATTCTCAAGGTGGGGCCTAGGGCTGGGCATGGCTTGTGTGTGTACCAGGCTGGGGTGGCGTAGTCAGATGTGGAGAGAAGTGTTGAGAAACTTCAATGATAGTTTGATAATTTGACAGACAAATTTTTGGTATTTCATTCTGGTATTAATATAAATTCACTTTTTTTTTTTTTTT
>NW_003852575.1:2475314-2476079 GCF_000181295.1 Otolemur garnettii | reverse complement strand
GAGGAGCCAGGCAGGACAGGAGACAGCCTGTGCAAAGGCCCTGGGGCAACAGAAAGAGGCAGCCTACAGAAGGCACAGGGAAGGGTGGTGGGAGAGGGAGACAGACACAGGCTCAATCCCGTAGTGTGTGGAACAGCCACAGAAGACTGGGAAGCACCTTGGGCATTGGAGTGATACGGTCTGGTCTATGTTTAAAGGCCCCCTCTGCTGCTGTGGTGTGAAGCCAAGAAAGGCCAACTAAGGGAGGAAGGGTCTCGTCAGCACTAGCAGCTCTGGGGTGAGTGTCTTAGGAGATTCTAGGAGGATTTGTTCCCATGCAGTAAAGGACACCCAGGTTGGGGGTGAATACAGGGTAGACACGTGCGACACTGCCTTTCCTTCCTGCCCCTTTCCGGTTGCAAAGCAGAGAGCAACTCCATCCTGACACAATTGCAGCGTTCAAATGTAAGATCCAGAAGGATGCTGTGATGAGAACTTCTCATCTAGAGTCCAGGCCTGAGACAGGCTTTTCAGAGCAGCTTTCTTGTTAAGGTCTAGCACACAAACCCTTTTAAAGAAACCACTTGTGGGGGAGTGCCTGTGGCTCAGTGAGCAGGGCACCGGTCCCATAAACAGAGGAAGGTGGGTTCAAACTCGGCCCTGGCCAAACTGCAGGAAGAAAATAGACAGGTGTTGCGGCAGGCACCTGTAGTCCCAGCTACTCAGGAGGCTGAGGCAAGAGAATCACCTAAGCCCAAGAGCTGGAGGTTACTGTGAGCTGTGACG
>NW_003852575.1:2471942-2473122 GCF_000181295.1 Otolemur garnettii | reverse complement strand
TCTCAAAAAAAAAAAAAAGGCAGTCATCAGATACCATTCTGTATTCATCACTTATATAGATTTAAAATACTATAAACATAAAACAACCTCAGCCAAACCTTGCAGACTTTTAATCAAGGGTATTTCTGATATAATCTACTGACCCATAGACTTACAGTTGGTGGGCTTCATCAATGTCTTTCAGTCACCTAAGTTATTTGACACATGACATTGTCACCATTAACTTCACATGAAAAGTCTGATTTAGCCCAGTGCATTAACTGCTACTAATCTTATTGGTGACAAGAAGCTCCTGATAAGGAATGGGCTGAAGAGGTGAAAATGAGGGCAAGTTTTGGGATTTAAGTTCACTGAATCCATTTTCTTTGAAGGGCTGGATATCTGATCTGATGTCGTTTGTTTCGGATCTTTGAACAAATCATTACACAGGTATGTGTGGGAGGGAAGGAGTTAAGTCTGGAAGCAGCGCTTGATTTAGGATTTGTTTTGGAATCACTTATCTGCTGGGTTGCTGACAGCAATAAACCTTTTCTAAATACCTAAAGGAATGAAAGTAAGTTGTCATCCAGCAAGAAGGTGGCAGATAAAACTTGGTTATTCTCCATATTCAGTCAAATGAATGTTTCAGTTAAAAAAAAAAACAAAAAACAACCACATAAAAGCTAGCTTTTCAATTTGCCATGCATCTGCTGTTGGTGTGTGGTCCTCCCTGATGTCCAAGATGGCCTAGGGAAGATACTCATTTTGTAAAATGAAGTTCAAAAAGGCAATGATAGTATCAGTGTGGACCAAACATACAATAACTCTTGCAAATGGATTGTCAATAGACAGTGACATACATTCCCCTTTTGGCCAGGAAGGGATAGAGTTATTTTCAAGGTTAAGTAAAGGTCATCTGTCTCTGCCATACTGACACTCAGCAGTGATGGAAAAGCAGCACCTGAAGTTAGGTGCCTGGAAATTTCACTTAAGAGACAAACATCCCAAGCTGCGTATTCACCCAGGACGTCTCGGGTAGTTTTCCCATAAGTGTAAGATCTAAGTAGCCAAGTGAAACGCCAGATTCATCATTGATAGAATCTGTCCCAGGTGACAGTCCTTTAATTTGTGTGCCTCCATGGCCAGAGGCCATTATTTGTAATTGCCTTTTTGTCCCCAGCAGTTCATGGATCTTTCTTTT
>NW_003852575.1:2467564-2471823 GCF_000181295.1 Otolemur garnettii | reverse complement strand
AACCTCCAACTCCTGGGCTCAAGCGAGTCTCCTGCCTCAGCCTCCCAAGTAGCTGGGACCACAGGCTCCCGCCACAATGCCTGGCCATTTTTTGGTTGCAGCCATCATTGTTGCTTGGCGGGCCGGGGCTGGGGATTCGAACCCTCCACCTTAGGTGTATGTGGCTGGTGCCTTAGCTGCTTGAGCCACAGGAGCCGAGCCAGTTCATCAATCTTTCAAAGTCACAAATATAATCTTCACATTAGATGGTGACAAGGGGGTATCGGACTAGTTTCATAAATTTCAGTAACTTCAGGAAGAAAAGATCCTAAAAGACCTATCAAAATTTGAAAGTAGAAAACAAAATATGATGGCTTTCTAGGAACTGAAAGGTTTTGTTAAAGGCTCTCCATATGGGTGACTCTAAATATCTAGGTCCTTACACTATTTATCTCCTCAACATGTGAAAGAAAAGTTATACATCTCTTTTGTATAGAGACAAAGACAATTTAATTATAACATTTTTGGTGATTCCTGATATGCTAGGTAGGCACTGGGAAGCCAAGATGAATCAGGAAAGTCCCTGCACAGACAAGTAAAACAGCCATCGTCTCTGGGTGCGTCTGGGAGGGTGCACTAGGAGTGAGAGGGAAGTCCCCTTGGAGTGCTGGTGGGGGCCAGGGAACAAGCAGGGAGAAGAATCAAGACCCAAGGACCAGGCTCTGTGACTTCCAAAGGCTTCACACCCTCCCCCTGATTCGACCCTCAGGATAATCGAGGTAGGTATCTCTGTCTCACAGGTGAGGAAACAAGAGGTTTAGGGGTGAGCTTTCCCATGGCCCAAATAGGAGGTGAAGCAAGGACTTGAGGACCAGTGTCCAGAGCTTCTCTGATCCAAAGTTCAAACTCCTAACCTCACATGCTCTGTTCCCAGGAGAGGGGCGAAATCACAAAGGACCCCTGTGAGTCAGTCCTGCCAAGCCAGGGTGATGGGGCAGCTGTGAGTGCTGCTTTGGAGAAGGGAAGAATGTGCCTAAGGGACCGAGGCAAACCTAAAGGGATCTCAGTCTGAAGGGAGAAGGGCAAGGGTGGAGGAGGAAAGGTGTTCAAGACAAAAGAAACAGCAGGCACAGGCTTTGAAGTTGGAGGGAGCAAGGCTTTCTGATGACTGGAAGGAGGTCACTGTGGCGGGTTCCAGCCCCCAGCTCAGCATATGAAGCCCTTACAAGTCTCCTGTCTTGGGGACATTTAGACAAGAGGCTGGAGTTATACTGCTGAGAACAATTACAGAGACCCACATGCATAAATAAAGAACCCAAGCATATTTGTAAGTATCATAGGATGACAGAGAAGTGATAGGGTGCAGCCATGTGTCGGGGAAGGAAGGGGCCTCACTCTGAGGAATCATTAGGCAATCTTGTCATTGTACAAACATCATAGAGTGCATGTCCACATGCCTGGATGCCAGCTGCACACCGAGGCTGTCTGGTGTGGCCTGTGGCTCCTGGGCTACACACCGTACACAGCATGTTATTGTACTAAATACTGTAGGCAAGGGCAAGACAATGGAAAGTATTTGTGTCTAAACTAGAAAAGGTACAGTAAAAATGCAGTATAAAAAAATAAAAAATGGTATATTTGTGTAGGGCACTTACCATGAAGGGAGCTGGGAGGACTGGGAGTTGCTCTGGGTGAATGAATGTGAAGACTGAGGACACCACTGTGTACTACTATGGGCTTTATCAATGCTGGACAAGTAGGCTACACTAACTTTCTTTTTTTTTTTGAGACAGAGCCTCAAGCTGTCACCCTGGGTAGAGTGCCATGGCATCACAGCTCACAGCAACCTCCAACTCCTGGGCTCAAGCGAGTCTCTTGCCTCTGCTTCCCAAGTAGCTAGGACCACAGGCGCCCGCCACAACTCCTGGCTGTTTTTTGGTTGCAGCCATCATTGTTGTTTGGCAGGCCCGGTCTGGATTCGAACCCGCCACCTTAGGTGTATGTGGCTGTCGCCTTAGCCACTTGAGCCACAGGCGCCGAGCCTACACTAACTTTCTAAAACAATTTTCCTTTATTCAATAACTTAACCTTAGCTTCCTATATGTTTTTACTTTATTAATTTTTTTGGCCAGAGCTTGGTTTGAACCTGCCACCCCTGGCATATGGGGCTGGCGCCCTACTCTTTTGAACCACAGGCACCGCCTTTATTTATTTATTTATTTATTTTGAGACAGTCTCACTTTGCTGCCCTGGGTAGAGTGCTGTGCCATCACAGCTCATAGCAACCTCAAACTCTTGGGCTCAAGTGATTCTCTTGCCTCAGCCTCCCAAGTAGCTGGGACTACAGGCACCTGCCACGACACTGGCTATTTTTAGAGATGAGGTCTCACTCTGGCTCGGGCTGGTCTTGAACCCATGAGCTTAGGCAATCTACCTGCCTCGGCCTCCCAAGTGCTGGGATTATAGGCGTGAGCCACTGCACATGGCCAAATGATAAAACTGCCTGAAGACCTAATTACATTAAGGATCTTGATGGAAGGATCCATGAGGAAATGATCCTGGATTATCCAGGTGAACCCTAATCCAATCAGAAGTGTCTTGATAGCAGAGAAGTGGAGAAATTTGGTGTATACTGACGAGGAGATGGCCACGGGGCCAGTGAGGTAGACACTGGGGTGATATGGGCACAAGCCAAGGAGTGCAGCCACCAGAGACTGGACAAGGCGAGGGAGACATTCTCCTCTCCAGCTCAGCATCTCAGACTTCTGCCTCCAGAACTGTGAGAAAATACCTTTCTGTTGTTCAAAGCCACTTGGTTTGAGGTGATTTGTTACTGCAGACCTGAGAAACAAATACCATGACAGACATGAGTTGGCAGGTGGTGAGCACAGGTTCCAGGGTGTGACCACTACAAGAAAAAGCCTGGGTTGCAGTCAGCACTGCCAGGACGCCAGGGCTGATGGAGCAACAGGCACGGTTTTAAACATCTCCTACGCTTCATGTTTCCCAGTGGTCTATGAAGATATTATTTATTTATTTATTTATTTTGAGACAGAGCCTCAAGCTGTCCCCCTGGGTAGAGTGCCGTGGCATCACAGCTCGCAGCAACCTCCAACTCCTGGGCTCAAGCAAGTCTCCTGCCTGCACCTCCCAAGTAGCTGGGACTACAGGTGCCTGCCACAACACCAGGCCATTTTTTTTTGGTTGCAGCCGTCATTGTTGTTTGGCAGACTTGGGCTGGATTCAGATGTATGTAGCTGGTGCCTTAGCCACTTGAGCAACAGGTATTGCACCAGGGTATTGTTTTATTGAGGCTCAGAGAGCTAGCAGAATCTGCAGAGGTCACACTGGCAGGATGTTGTAGAGCTGGGATTTGAACTCAAGATTTATTGATGCCAAAAGCCCATCTTCTTTTTACTTTGCTTCCTGGAGGTTGACTGTTTAATGCATATTTATTCACTATTTAAATAAAACTATGGAGCCTCATTAGTATTCAAATTCCTTCATTTACGTTATTAGCAGGAATGGGACAAGTGGTGATTATTGAACCACTTACTGGCATCTTGCTCACTCTCTGCGGCTCTATCTTGGCCACCAGGTATCTAGTTGAAAACGGGGAGCTATTTCAGAGGAAGATGGGGAAAAGAAATGCAGAGATGCCATAATCTCTGCCACAGGGTGGGTGGTGGGTGCCCAACCCACCAGTGATGCCCGGGGTGCTAAGACTGGGACACAGGGTCAGAGGTAGCACCCAGGTTGGGGGCCTTGAATAGGGTAGTTGGCTGGGTGCCTGTGGACACAGAGCTCTAAGCCTGGGGAGCTTGAGGCATTGGTGAAGGAAGGAAGGGAGGAGGTGGCACCCTGGGCCAAGTGGGCCTGGGAAAGGCACAAAGGACATGACAGCAAATACCAGGGATTAAAAACTGGTGTTCTTTCCCATTTTCTTGGATAGAATAAGCATAAACAACCCAAGGGAAGGTGAGGAAGCCTTGTAATAAATGATTCTGAAATTTTTGTCAACAATGGAAAGTGGTAAATAAAAATATTGTGTATTTAGCCAGACTCAGGAAAATGGAACACTGTGACTTTTCATATACTCCATTTGAATTTGAGGAAAAATTCATAAGAGTACAAGGGTAATCCTCGTTATTGGTGAGTCACAGGGCGTCAACTAACAGAGCCCTTTTAGAGATCAGCCTGGTGTTACACATTATGTCTTAAAAATGGTCAAGCCCTTTGACCCGTGATAATTCCAAAGTTTTTTTTTTTTTTTTTTTTTT
>NW_003852575.1:2461928-2466516 GCF_000181295.1 Otolemur garnettii | reverse complement strand
TCTTCAGGTCTACAGTACTTGGAAATCTGGCTCCATCAGTAATAAGCTGGACACTTTTTTTTTTTTTGGAGACAGAGTTCCATTATGTCACCCTCGGTAGAGTGCCATGGTGTCATAGCTCACAGCAACCTCAAACTCTTGGGCTTAAGTGATTCTCTTGCCTCAGCTTTCCGAGTAGCTGGGATTACAGCTGCCCACCATAACATCTGGCTATGGACACTGTATTTTAATTCTTGCCAGATTTATAAGTCCTTCACAGAATGGTGGTCAGCAGAGAGCGACCAAACTTCTCCCATGACTTGCCAACACATGGTGCTTTAAGTGAGAACAGTCAAAAGAGGTGGCATTAGAAACCAAAGTGTCACTGGGAGAGATATTCCTCTGAGACAGCCGCAGCAGCTGAGACAGGCTGACTCACAGCTGCTTCTAATAAGCCAGACCCACGTAAACAGACTTTATGATGTCCCTGCCACTCTGTGACAATGGTGCCGTGGGAGTGTGATATCTGAGTCACTGTGAGGCTCTGGCTGGCATTTTCCTGGCCACGTGGCCATGTCTATAACCTATACAAGCAGAGACTGTGCATAGAATTAGTCTGAGAAGTGTACTGTGCTGGGCAATTATTTCCCCTGAATAGTGTGTAATATTTGGTCCACAAAAGCACTTATTCAAAAATTGTAACTGTATTTTATATAATGCCGTCATTACTGACCCTGAACTTCTTTGGTCTCTGAGATTTCCATGGCATCTCTGACCTCTAGGATGTATGTGGTGCTGAGGCACAGAAAGGGAAGAACCTCTGGTCCTGGTCATGAGTCCTCATAGGTCATCACTGAGATATCCCTGGTTCTTGTCCACACAGCCCCATTCAGATTTGGTGATGATCTTCAAGTGCTGTTCTTTGGGAAATAAACTCTTTAGGTTAAGCCATTGATATTTTAGGGTTGTTACCGCAGTATGACTTAAACTGTCCTGATTAGAAAAGGTAGAATAATTTTCCTCCCACCTCTAAATAGTAAGCAGCACCACAGTTAAACCAATTGTGTTAAAATGAGTGATTGAGAACACGACAATTGCCAGGGCCAGTGAGACAAATCGGGAAGAACTTATTCCTCTCCCTTCTTCTGCCTCTCTCTCTTTACATTCCAGCAAGTCTGTACTCTGGCTGTTGGCTGCCACTGTGTCGTACAATGTCCTGGGCTCTGCTACAATCGCTGTAAAAGTTGATCTACAGCATGGAGCTGTTAAGGTGGTATCCTTGTGTATCTTACAGATGCTTTGAAAAATGGGAAACACAAGAAATTTTGGATTGGATCAATTCACTTAAGGAATGGCACCTATTCTATTTTTTTCCTACCCATTCTAATGATAGCCCAGCTAACAGCTTCTTGAGGAAACCTGGGTATCTATCTGATTGATCTTTTTTTTTGAGACAGAGTCTCAAGCTGTCCCCCTGGGTAGAGTGTTATGGCATCACAGCTCACAGCAACCTCCAAATCCTGGGCTCAAGCAATTCTCCTGCCTCCATCATTGCTGTTTGGTGGGCCCGGGTTGGATTAGAACTGGCTAGCTCAGGTTTATGTGGCTGGCACCTCTGATGCTTGAACCACAGGCGCTCAGTCAATGTTTTGCCTTTTCTTTTCTTTTCTTTTTTTTTTTTGCAGTTTTGGGCCAGGCTTGAACTCTCCAACCCCAGTATATGGGGCAGATGCCTTACTCCTTGAGCCACAGGTGCTACCCAGTCTTTTATTTTTATTTTTATTAAATCATAGCTGTGTACATTAATGCAATTATGGGGTACAATGTGCTGGTATTATATACCTGATTGATCCTTTTGATTAGAATAGGGCAGGTCAAGAAAGTAAGAAGACCCGAATTTTGGATTCAAATTGTTGGCATTTCATCAGGTGATTTTGTATTTGGACTTTTATTTTTCCCTGGAAGCTTAACCACTGCAGCAGGTTTTGTTAATATTTGGAACATTCTTTTTAAGGACTGATAATTTTTACTTGAGAGCATTTTATGCTTTTGCTTGGGCTTACTGCAAAGCACAGTGTTTTTCACTTTTTCTTAAATTATGACAAGCATTATACATCAAAGCCTCATAACTGAGGACAAATTTCACAAAATAAAAACATCTTAGCTGGAGTTCCCCTGAAAGCACAGCTGTGACAAAGGCCTGTGGGAGGCAATGTAAAGGGCAAAGTGATTGCAGGGAGCAGGAGTAGCAGAAGCAGGAAAATGGCACGGAGAAACCCACACAGGCATGTGACTGAGCTCACTGTTGTCATGGCAACCACAGCTCAACCTCACAGGGCATTCTGAAAAGCTCACAGAGTGGAGCACACAATAGCCTCCTTGGGCTAGAGGGAGGTAGGGTTTATACACTGATGCCTTTCCCATGTTGGGCTCCAGGCTGGTCCTACCCACATGAACCCTTCTCCTTCTAAGGTGTACTACAAGTGGCAGGCACCTGCTGGATCTGGTCAAAATTTGCACGGAAATATTTGGGGCATTAGTGTGTGGAATAAGAGGTGAACAGAGCAAGTCTGAGGGGCTATGAGGTGTTCAGTCTAAAATATTTGTCTTAATGATGCACTCTGACATATTCTGTTCTACTCTAGTTCATCTCTCACATACACACTGGCTAGTTGAGACCCACTAGCCAGAGGCTCTCAAAATCTTGGGGCTGGATACACTATACCAGGGGGTCTTTGAGGTCAAAACCATTTTCATGATGCTGTTGTTTTTTACATTCTCATTCTCTCATGAGTATGCAGTGGAAGGTTCCAGAGTTTGTGGATATGTGACGAACAGGTTGAATGCAGAAGCAGTTAAGACAACCAGCTGTGTTCCATTCAGACATTAAAGAGACTTGCAAAAATATAAACTCTACTTGTCTCTAAGTTTTGCTTTGGAATTTTTTTTTTTTTTTTTAGACAGAGCCTCAAGCTGTCGCCCTGTGTAGAGTGCTGTGGCATCACAGCTCACAGCAACCTCCAACTCCTGGGTTCAAGCAATTCTCCTGCCTCCACCTCCCAAGTAGCTGGGACTACAGGTGTCCGCCACAACACCCAGCTATTTTTGTTTGTTTGTTTGGTTGCAGCCATCATTGCTGTTTGGCAGGCCTCAGCTGGATTCGAACCTCAGCTAAGGTGTATGTAGCTGGTGCCTTAGTGGCTTGAGCCACAGGCGCCGAGGCGAAAATAGTTGTTTTTCATAAAATATATATTTATGTTAATTTCATTGTCTTTTTGGAGTCACCTTATTATTACAGCAATGATTTGGGTTAAATGTTTACATAATAGAAACTTTTTATTTCTTATTATGTGGTAAGAATGCGATCAATTTTGTTAACAAGTAATGGGCTTATTATTTATAAACAAATATTTTAAAAATCTCTATTTTGGCTTGGTGCCTGTAGCATTGATGGCGCCAGCCACATACACTGAGGCTGGTGGGTTTGAATCCAGCCCAGGCCAACTAAAAACAATGACAACTGTAACAAAAAATAGCCAGGCGTTGTGGTGAGTGCCTATAGTCAGCTACTTGGGAGGCTGAGGCAAGAGAATTGCTTAAGCCCAGGAGTTTGAGGTTGCTGTGAGCTATGATGCCACAACACTCTACTGTTGGTGACATAATGAGACTGTCTCAAAAAAAAAAAACACACACACACATGATAATAATAAAAATAAAAAATCTCTATTTTAATTTCTAAATATAATCCTATAATATACGAAAGACCTTTGGGGGCTCTTTACAAGTTTAAAGGAGTCCTGAGAATAAAAAGAAAAGTGAACAATTGCTGCACTAAACTGACTATGACCATCAAAAAAATTGCTGCCCATAGTCTGAAAACGCTGGTGTAATCTTTTATGAGTTTTGAGGATAATGTGGTTGATCCATGGCACCTTGGAGGCGATCACCTCCTTCAGGATGAAGCTGAGTATCTTCTTCTCAGTCACTGGCTGCCAGAAACTCATTGAAGTGGATGATGAACACAAACTTTACAGTTTCCGTGAGAAGTGTATGGCCATGGAAGTTGCTGCTGACACTCGTGAAGAATGGAAGGGTTATGAGGCCCGAATCGGTGGTGGGAATGATAAGCAAGGTTTCCCCAGAAAGCAGGGTGTCTCGATTCCAGTGGCCACTTGCTGCTGAGTAAGAGGCATTCCTGTTATAGACCAAGGAGAACTGGAGAATGCTCAGCGTTGCATTATGGATGCCAATCTGAGCACGCTCAACTTAGTTATTGTAAAAAAGGTAGAGAAAGATATCCCTGGATCAACGGATATTACCGTGCCTTGGCATCTGGGACCCAAAAGAACTAAAAGAACCTGCAAACTTTTCAAATTGTCTAAAGATGATGATGTTGGCTTAATAAGCTGTGAGAAAGCCCTTACACAAAGAAAGTAAGGGCTGGGTGCCTGTGGCTCAAGTGGCTAAGGCGCCAGCCACATACACCTAAGGTGGCAGGTTCAAATCCAACCCGGGCCCACCAAACAACAATGACGGCTGCAACCAAAAAATAGCCGGGCGTTGTGGCGGGCGCCTGTGGTCCCAGCTACTTGGGAGGCTGAGGCAGGAG
>NW_003852575.1:2459975-2461745 GCF_000181295.1 Otolemur garnettii | reverse complement strand
TTGAGGCTCTGTCTCAAAAAAAAAAAAAAAAAAGAAAGATACCAAGGACCAAAGCCCCCACGATTCAGTGTCATGTAACTCCGTAACTCTATGTGTTCTGCAACATAAATGCCGGTGTATCGCTCTGAAGAAACAGCATACTAAAAGAAAAATAAGGAAGAGGCTGCCAAATATGCTAAACTTTTGGCCAAGAGAATGAAGGAGGCCAAAGAAAAGGGCCAGGAACAGATTGCCAAGAGATGCAGGCTGTTCTCTCTGAGACCTTCCACTTCTAAGTCTGAATCTAGTCAAAAATAAGATTTCTTAGCTGGTATTCTGGCAGGCACATTTAGTCCCAGCTACTTGGGGGGGGGGCTGAAACAAGAGGATCACTTAAGCATAGGAGTTTGGGGTTGCTGTGAGGTATGATGCCATGGCACTCCACCCAAGGTGGCAGAAGGAGACTGTAACAAATGAGATCATGTATCTTCAAAAAAAAAAAAAAAGGAAAGAAAAGTTAATTTGAAGTTTAATGTGTGGTGCTATCCTAGAGTTCTTTAAAGTTCTATTCCGACTCATTTAAAAGTCCTCTTAGGCCCACTGTGGGCCCTATGGGGAGAAAAGGGAGTATTACTGATCTGAGGAGTCTCACCAGGAGGAGGACACAGGATCTGTTCTCTCCATACATGGACAGCCACTGCCATGCTTAACCACAAGCTCAGTTAAGTTCAACCGGGTAAGGCAATCATTCTAGACCCTGGCAGCACACTCTAAGTGTCTGGATGACAATAACAAACTAACCTTTCCTGTGCCCCACTCCAGAGCAATGAATCAACATTTCTTGAGGGAGGCATAGACACTGTTTCCCCCTCCCCCTTCTTTTGAGGTGTAACACACATCAAATCTTAATAAAATACATCCATGATTTTTTAAAAATATGTATTATACCCACCTAATCATCATCCAGAGATGCAGGGCATTTTCAACTCACCAGCACAATCCTTCATACCTCCCAGTTAATACTCTATTCCAAAGTTAACTATTATTTTGATATTTATCACAATAAATTTTTCCTAATTGTGAACTTCATATAAATAGAATAATATAGTATACATTTTTTTTTTTTGGCCGGGGCTGGGTTTGAACCTACTACCTCTGGAACATGGGGCTGGTGCCCTACTCCTTTGAGCCACAGGCATTACCCTACAGTATACATTTTTTAATGTGTGACTTTTTCTGCCCATTATGGCTATGATATTCATTCATGTTGTTAGCTATAGCAGTAATTCATTTTTGTTGCATGGCTGTGTATAAACAGACCACAATTTATTTGATAAGAGTTGGCTAGTTCTCTTGAACTGCTCTGAGTTATGGTGACATGTTCTCTTGAACTGCTCTGAAGTATGGTGACAAGTTCTTACCATAAAGAAACACAGGAAAGGGACAAACCAGGCAATAGGAAGAGCAGTTTCATATCATACATTTCATGCCTACTGGGTAAGAATATGGTTACTGAAATAAAAGTCCTGGTTTTCCCAATTATTTAAAATTTTTAGTTTTCTTTCTTAAGTTTTCAGAAGGTATAGTTAAATTTGCATAAGTTAAAGTGTATAACTTCACTTTTCAGTGGAAAAATTAATAAATGCACATGTATTCATCTCAAATAGACTAGTATAGAGACTTAGGGTGCCAAAAGCACTTCAGTGCTAAATAAATTGAGATTTGGTCCTACTACCTAATTGTGAGTGGACTCTTGCTAGGTTACACATGGTTAAAAGAAATCCTATTTCT
>NW_003852575.1:2456253-2459149 GCF_000181295.1 Otolemur garnettii | reverse complement strand
TTAGCCGGTTGAGCTATAGGCGCAGAGCCAAGCCATAAATTTCTTAATCCTACACAAGAAACACCTTGATATTATTAGTAAGGCAGTGCCATTTAAACTAACTCATATACCAAATCCTTCAATCCCCTCAACTGAATTTTCCTAATATTGTGTCTGGTTCAATAAAAGGCATAACCATCTATCTAGTTCCTTAATCCAAAACATCTTGGAATGACCCTTGATCACAATTCTCCATCTTGGAATGACCCTTGATCACAATTCTCTCTGCCAGCCCTGACTATCCTATATAAGCAAACGCACACCCCATCAGCTGTCTCCAACACATGATGCAAAGCCATCCATTCCTCTTCAATTCCACCACCACTCTGGTCTAAGCAGCAATCATTTCTTACCTAGATTAGTGCAATAGCTCTCTAATGGTCTCCTGTTTCCATATTTTTGCCTCATTCCCAAATCCCCTTCCAAATCCATTCTCCATTTACCAGTCAGAGGGACCTCTTAAGAGAGTAAGTCAGGCCATTCTCTCCCTTGCTTAAACACCCTCAGTAGCTTGGCACCTGAAGTGCCTAAAACTTCTAACACTTAGTCCTGAGTCCAAACTTCCTACACTGTCCTTCACAATCCAGGCTCATCTCAGACCAGAGCCTCCTGTGTTCAGACTAGGCTCATGGCTAGTCTTCTCTGTTCTTAGAACCAGCTCCTTCTCACCTTGTTGTCTCTACCTCATTCACTACACACTTAAAAGTTCAGCCTGCCCCTCCAAGTGTTTAAGAACTCCTCTTTTTTGCTATTCAAATTTCAAGGTCTTTCTCTGAAAGGCCTTTATGGACTACCCAATTAGTCATCCCTTTGCTTTCTAGAATGTCAAACTATCTTAATTCTCTGCATAAAACTCATTCTGACCTGTAGTCCCAGCTACTCGGGAGGCTGAGGCAAGAGAATCGCCTAAGCCTGGGAGCTGGAAGTTGCTGTGAGCTGTGTGACGCCATGGCACTCTACTAAGTGTGATACAGTGAGACTCTGTCTTTACAAAACAAACAAACAAAAAAACTCATTCTGAGAGAGAATCTTACCACTGCTACATCCCACGCCCTATTATAATACCTAGTACGTAGTGAGTACTTGTACCTGTGCCTTAGATGTAAGTCTGATGGCACAAATAATAAATGTACCCTTCTCCCAAAGTAAGAATTTAAATTCTGGACCCCTCAGGAAAAACAAGAAGAACACAATTGCCCTTTGCAAATTACATAAATGCCTCTCAGGAGGAATTTCTTTTTTTTGAGAAAGAGTCTTGTTTTGCTGCTCTCTGTAGAGTGCTGTGGCATCACAGCTCACAGCAACTTCTAAGTCTTAGGCTTAAGTGATTCTCTTGCCTCAACATCCCCAGTAGCTGGGATTACACATGCCCATCACAATGTCTAGCTATTTTTATTTTTTTAGAGATGAAGTCTTGCTCTGGCTCTGGCTCAGGTTGGTCTTGAACTCATGAGCTCAGGCAATCCACCCGTCTTGGCCTCCCAGAGTACCAGGATTACTGGGGTGAACCACAGTGCCCAGCAGGAGAATTTTCTTGAATATACAGGTATTTATTTTTTAAAGTCTAGTATATGGTAATGTTGTATTTTGTTTGTTCTGACTTTTAATAACTTATATTTGAGAACATTTACAATATTAATTGAACTTTATCTAATAGAAGATCAACTTACTTTTTTACATCTCAATACTGGGTATTAGTAAAAGAGATAGTCAAAATAATTACGGCCAAAATTATTATGTTAAGCATTTATAAGTAAATGCTTGGTGTTACAATTTAGCTTTTGGTGTAAATTTCTTTGGCTGTAAGAAAGAACATTTGGTTTACTTCACTAATAGGAATATCTCTTAATGCTGGAATGGCCTCTTCTTGGCATTTCTTCTGCTGTTGATTTTTAGCATAATTATCTGCAAGAAAAGAACAGAAAATTCTGTTTACTCAAGCAATTTCTACTATAGTCTCTGTAACCAAAGGAGCCTCACCACTTAGTTTACTAGGCTGATGTCTGAATAATGACAAATACAACGTTTAACATACTTAAGTAATTTCTTATATCCTCTCTAGAGAAGAAATGTCCCAATTAAAATTAAAATGCAGGGGTGAAATGGCTCACGCCTGTAATCCTAGCACTCTGGGAAGCAGAGATGGGTGGACTGCCTGAGCTCAGGGGTGTTTGAGACCAGCCTCAGCCAGAGCAAGACCTTATCTCTAAAAATAGCTGGGCATTGTGGTGGGTGCCTGTACTCTGGAGGCTGAGGCAAGAGAATTACTTGAGCCCAAGGGTTTGAGGTTGTTGGCAGTCATAACACCACAGCACTCTGCCAAGGGTGACAAAGTGAGACTCTGTTTCAAAAAAAAAATAAAAATAAAAAATAAATAAAATGCAATTAGCAAAGTACTTTTCTTTTTTTTTACATGACCATTTTAATTTTTTCTTTACACACAATTGAAGTGATGTTACAGTATGTAAGTTATTTACAACTGTGCAGTAATGTGCTGCAAAATAAATTATCTAAGAAGCAAAGTGCTTTTCTTATCTCTAACTTGGAAAAGAAATTAGTTCAACTAAATAGTGATGATTAAAATCTCAGCTGTAGGGCAGCGCTCAGTAGGTAGGCTGCCGGCCACATACGTTCAGGCTGGCAGGTTCAAACCCAGGTTGGGCCAGTGAACCAATAATGGCAACTGCAACAAAAAAAATAGCCGGCCTTTGTGGTGGGCACCTGTAATCCCAGCTACTTGAGAGGCTGAGGCAAGAGAATTGCTTAAACCCAAGAGTTTGAGGTTTCTGTGAACTGTGATGCCACAGCACTCTACTGAGGGTGACATAGTGAAGACTCCATCTCAAAAAAAAAAAAA
>NW_003852575.1:2453849-2456076 GCF_000181295.1 Otolemur garnettii | reverse complement strand
CAGTTCAAACCCAGCCCTGGCCAAAAACTGCAAAAAATAAAAATAAATTAAAAAAATAAAAAAATAAAAAAAAATAAAATCTCACTTGCAGACTGGGTGAAGTGGTTCACACCTATAATCCTAGCACTCTGGGAGGCTAAGAAGGGTAGATTGCTTGAGATCAGGAGTTTGAGTTCAGTCTGAGCAAGTGAGACCCTGTCTCTAAAAATAGCCAGGCATTGGGGCAGGCATCCATAGTCCCAGCTACTTGGGAAGCTGAAGCAAAAGGATCACTTGAGCCCAGGGATTTGAGGTTGCTGTGAGCTATGACACTACAGCACTCTAGCAAGGGCAACAAAGTGAGACACTGTCTCAGGAAAAAAAAAAATCTCATTTGTATTTCCCCCCCCCCCAAAGACAGAATTATAGCTAGGCTTTGAAAATGTATTTATGTCAATACTGCAAAACTATTAAGTCATTTGGTACAAAAATTCATGCAAACCTCTTTGTACAAACTGTTTGCTGTAATTCCAGTCAAGAATGCAAGGAATATAGTTGGTTATTAGAAATGAAATTTTAAAATACTGTAATTGATTTGCAAAATATATAAGCTGATTAAAGTTTGGAAAACTTACATAGGAACATAAAAAATACTTTACTTCCTAAAAGCTAAGTAAATTCAAAAATCAAATTTATTTTGATCCTTAGACTTGACATGAAAAGGCTGGAAAAAAATAAAACCACAAAAACATACCATGACTCTTCTATCCACATAATTTTTTTTTTTGAGACAGGGCCTCAAGCTATCCCCCTGGGCAGAGTGCTGTGGCATCACAGCTCATAGCAACCTCCAACTCCTGGGCTCAAGCTCCCAAGTAGCTGGGACCAAGCTCCCAAGTAGCTGGGACCAAGCTCCCAAGTAGCTGGGACCACAGGCACCCACCACAGCGCCCGGCTATTTTTTGGTTGCAGCCGTCATTGTTGTTTTGGCGAGCCTGGGATGGATTCGAACCAGCCACCTTAGGTATGTGTGACTAGTGCCTTAGCCACTTGAGCCACAGGTGCCGAGCCTATCCACATAATTTGAATAAGGTATCCACAGTGATCCTGAGGATACATATCCCTAAATCTGTCCTCCTGAACAAGGTCTTTGTGTACCTTTTTGCCATCCCTTTATCAACAGTGTGTGGTTAGGATAAAAGAAGTTTCTCTCAGGCAAAGATGCTGAGGAACACAGTATATACATTTGTGGTTTTATGGAAAAATACACCTGTTAACTAGAGCTATAATTTATCAGAATTTATTTCCTCCATGATCGTAACTAGTACATCATCAGAATTTATTTCCTTCATGTACATATTTCTTTTTGTATAAGCTTGTATGTATTTCTTTCTTTCTTTCTTTTTTTTGAAAGTATATCATTTTATTTATAAGCAGTTCTTTTTTTGTTGTTCTTGTTGAAGTTTGGCCGGGGCTGGGTTTGAACTCCCCACCCTCCGTATATGGGGCTGGCGCCCTACTCACCTGAGCCACAGGTGCTACCCCAGCTTGTATGTATTTCTCTAAGTTCTTTTTATTATCCCAATGTGGGTCTTGTAGCCTATTCTTGGTTGCTTTTCTGATAAAAGTGCTAATACTCCACTATTCCACTCTCCCAGCATTTTCATGTTGTCATAAATTTACCTGTGATTGTATGAATGGAGTTGAGTGGACAGGTACTCATCATGTTAATTCCAAACAAAAGTACATAACCAATTACTATAGTAATAAGGAGATAGACAGGTAACGCAACTGCCCAGTACCTGTAAAAGAGAATATTGAAGTATATAACAGATACCCTAAAAAAAAAGTTGTAATTTTCAAGAGTCAGTCACAAAGTTACCATATTTTGAAACTAAATTTTTGTTAAAGTAATATATATACATAAGAGACAAATTGTTCTATAAGGCTTACAATGAAGGCTCGGTGCCTGTGGCTCAAGCGGCTAGGCGTCAGCCACGAACACCTTTCTCACAAAAAAAAAAAAAGAAAAAAAAGGCTTACAATGAAAGATTGCAGTTCTTTAGTCCACCATCCCAACCCTGGAGTCTTCTCCCCAAAAGGGAACACTTGAATGTTTATTTTTTCTGGTACTTACCTCCTCATTTCTTTTTGTTTGAGATAGAGCCTCAAGCTGTCCCCCTGGGTAGAGTGCTGTGGCATCACAGCTCACAGCACCCTCCAACTCCTGGGCTCAAGTGAGTCTCCT
>NW_003852575.1:2446871-2452568 GCF_000181295.1 Otolemur garnettii | reverse complement strand
TGTTGCCCTTGGTAGAGTGCCGTGGCATCACAGCAACCCCAAACTCTTGGCTTAAGCAACTGTCTTGCCTCAGCTTCCCAAGCAGCTGGACTCAGGCACCCGTCATACCTTAGCATGTTTTACTGAGTGCATTGTTTCTTTAATAACGTCTTCCCCACCTTTTTCCTTAGCCCTGTTAAACTTTCCTCTTTTTCTACATCTCTTTTGTTCTACTTTCTAGAGATGACCTTTGGTTCATTTTCTAACCTTTCAATTAACATTTTAATTTTGGTTATCATGTTTATAATTTAAATACAGTAATTCTCTGAGCATTTTCTGTTATATATATACTGTTATATACTATATATATATAGTATTCTGTTCTTGTTTCAGGGTTATAACCTTTTCTTATGAGAATTTTATGTTATTTAAAATTTTTTTTCTATTCCCTGCATTATCTCCATTTCCTTCAAGTTCCCTTTTTCCTTTCACTTTTGTTATTTCAAGTTAGAGGCTTTTGTTCAATGTCTGGTAACTTATGACCGTTTATTCATATTTAAAAATGAAGTGCTAACAAGCTAAAGTACTGCGTATCATGTTATCAAAACTAAATTGGAACTAGTTGATCAATACATTCGTAAGTAAAACTCAACAGGAATCAAGTAGGTTGGAGGTGGGACAGGTTGGGTTAATTCACATCTAACTGGTACGATGCACACATTCTGGGTGAAGAGCACACTTAATAACTTTGACTTAAAATGTACAAAAGCAAATTATGTAACCAAAATGTGTGTACCCCTGTAATATTCTGTAATTAAAATAAAAAGTACTGTGTGTATGCAGGCAGAGATGGCCAACTGGTGATCCTCATTATGAGACTGGGAAACTTCACTGAGATCTTCCAAATGTTAGAAATTACAACTTTCTCTTAGGCTGGCCAGCTTTCTAACGAACTTCTACTTTTTCTAGGGTGGTAGGATCCTGGGAGCCCATTGAGAAAGATGCTGGCTGAGTGGAAGACCTTATCATTCAGCACACAGATTTTCACATATTCCTATTTTCAGTAAGGTGCCTCACTTCTCTTATTTCCACACTCAGTTAACCCTAGTAGCCCATAAGCTACTGAAAGTATTTTTCCAGAGACTCTCATTCAACCTTGCAAGAGAGTAAAACTCCTCTGTTTTCTGCAGAGGAAGGCAGGGTCAATCTCCCAGCTTTGAGGGAGATTTGAAGGTCTAATGCCTTTTATTTATTTATTTTTGAGACAGAGTCTTACTCTGTCATCCTGGGTACAGTGCTGTGGCATCATCATAGCTCACATTAACCTTAAACTCTTGGGTTTAGGTGATCCCCTTGCCTCAGCCTCCCAAGTAGCTGGGACTATAGGCACCTGCCACAATACCTAGCTAGTTTTTTTTCTACTTTTAATAGCGACAAGATCTTGCTTTTGCTCAAGCTGGTCTTGAATTCCTGAGCTCAGGCAATCCACCTGCCTCAGCCTCCTAGAGTTAGAATTACAGGTGTGAGCCACTGAGTCCAGCCTCCACTGCCCTTTAATATGTTTTAAAGGGACAGAATTATCATGGTAAAGAAGTACCTGGTACTTCCAATAATTGAGCCATTCTGGAGTTTCAGGCACAATTATTCTTGCTGGCTTCCCTACTTTAGCAATGTGAAAAAAACAGAAACTAAGCCAGTTAGCTATCTCAAACCATTCTCTCAAAATTCTGTGGAGACTTCTTATCTACTATCCTATTCTTTGCTTCTGTGGGTTTATACTTTAAAATGTTTTTTTAATAGGGTCATTTAAGCAAAATTTTGGGAGAAAATGGAAATAAACATGTGTTAATCCTACTATTTAAAAAAATTTCAGGTGGTTACAATTTTTGCATTTGTTAGGTAGAGTCCCTCTTGTAGTTATGTCTTGCACCCAAAAGGTGTGCCATACACCTCTACATTGTCTCCATTAAGTAGGAGCACACCAATTCCGATAATTTTTTTTTTTGCAGTTTTTGGCCAGGGCTGGGTTTGAACCCACCACTTCTGGTATAGGGGGCCAGTGCCCTATTCCTTTGAGCCACAGGCACCACCCTAATTCCTATCATTTGTAATTAGAAGTATATCAATAATAACCTTTAAACGACTTTCTATTTCTATATGGCTATTCATGAATTTTAAAAGAATAAACATTTTAAGAATATGATCCTTCAAAACAGCATTAATTATACCCGATTTATGAAATAAATTAAACTTACTTCTGAGGCCAATAGGTTAAGCCTAAGGAATTCAGCCAAGATTCAGGAATAAAAGCCCACACAAGATAAAGTACTATAGAAGAGGGGAAAAAAAAAGAGAGAGACACACAATTCAGTAAGGAACAAATCTGATCTATTAAGGTTCGTTTAAACAAAAAAAAGCTTCTTTGAAGTGTCCCTGATTCACTCAGAAATGATTTCCCCCTCCTTTCAGTTCTTCTAGCTTCTTATTTGTACCATTCTTATAACATTTATCATAATTGCATTAGCGATTTTTGAATAAGTCTTAACATTCACACTGCATTTTAAACAATTCAAGGGCACAAATCATCCCTTAGCAACTATTATAATCCTTATATCACCTAGCAGTTCACTTTATACGTAGTAAGTGTTCAAGACTTCATCACTACAGAGCTTGCATTTAATTACTCAAAAGGGGGAATTTACCTACCCTAGTTCTAATCAGCTATATGTTGAGTTTCTGTCTTATCTCCCATCATACTATTTTATTTTATTTTTTTGAGACAGAGTCTTACTATGTCACCTTTGGTAGAGTGCTGTGGTGTCACAGCTCATAGCAACCTCAAACTCTTGGGCTTAAGTGATTCTCTTGCCTCAGCCTTCCAAGTAGCTGGGACTACAGGCACCCACTACGCCGGGCTATTTTTAGAGACAAGGTCTCTCTCTGCCTTGGCTGGTCTCAGACTCATGAGCTCAGGCAATCCACCTACCTCAGTCTCCCAGAGTGCTAGGATTATAGGTGTGACCTCCCGCACCAGGCCTAAAAATATGTTATAGAATTCTGTATGTTAGGAGTGTAGATTCAATGAAATCTGAAAGACATGGCTTCTGCCCTCCCTGAGCTTAAAACCGAGTGGCAAATAGAAAGGAGTAAATTGGTATTTCTACTATATCGTGATAAGTGCTAATGCATGAGTAATAAAAGATGACACAGAAAGCACCTTAGAAGGACCTCTGTGCAATACCTGTATCTCAGTGGGTAGGGTGCTGGCCACATACACCTAGGCTGGCCTGGTTCGAACCCAGCCAGGGTTAGCTAAACAACGACAACTGCAACAACAAAATACCTGGGCGTTGTGGCAGGTGCCTGTAGTCCTAGATATGTGGGAGGCTGAGGCAAGAGAATCGCTTAAGCCCAAGAGTTTGAGGTTGCTGTGAGCTGTGATTACCACTGCACCCTACCGAGGGTGACATAGTGAGACTCTCAAAAACAAACAAACAAACAAATCTCCTTCCACTCCTTATGCTCCTCCTTTCGTGCTTAATTTGTCTCCTTTATACAAGCTACCTGACAATGTGTATGTTATACTTATTCAATTTGTACATTGACTGTCTCCTCCATTACAATAACTTTTGTCTATTTTGCTCCTCCCAGATGTATAACAGTGACTGGCATACACTAAGCACTTAATAACTATTGGACTAATTTTTGGTTGTATTATGGGATTTAAGTAAGTCTTAGTCATTGCTTTTATTTGTATAGTTTCTAAACCCTGAAACACTTTTTGAACAAAGGTAACAGTAACTAACGTTTATTAAGTACTTTTGTTCCTTATGCATTAAGTGCTTTATACAAATTACCCCAGTTAATCCTCACAGCAGTCAAAAGGCAGCAGAGTGAGGTCAGCTGGTATGTTTGGGTTCAAATTCTGGTTCTATCATTTAGTAGCTTTGTGACCTTGGGCTCATTTCTTACACTCCTGTATTCTTGTCTTTAAAATGAGGCCATTAGTAACCACTACCTAGCTGACAGGATTGTTTTATGCATAATAAATATTTAATAGCTATCTTTATCAATACTCTTTTACAAATGAGAAGCCTGGGGCTCAAAGAAGTAAATGGTCCCAGGTCACAAAGCTAATCCATGGAGGGGTCAGAATTTAAACTCTGCCATAGCTTCTTCACTCACAGATCTGCTAGGCAACAACCTGGCCATTAGGTCCATCTGCAATCAGTACTGAAATGATACAGGTTTATATTTTTCAGTTAGGTGTCAGAAGGACTACCACTCCACCTTTGTGGTTTCCACAAAGTTCCAGAAAGTTGGATTGGGGGCACCTGATTTTCTTCCTCTTGTTTGCCTCATAATTCTCAATCCTTTTGGGGAGAGACTTGGCTGCTGTGTGACTCTAGATATATTGGTGTCTCAGTGTCAGTCTCCTTATCTGTAAAATGGGCGATTCAGGATGCAGAGGGCACGTATTTAATCTGACTTCTCTAGTCTCTCTTCACTCCCCATCTCCTACCCAATGTATGGAAGCACCACTCCTTGCTTCCAGACCCTCTTATGCCTTCTCAAGTCCTCTCCACGTCTTCCCTCCACCTCTTACCTCTTATTTTTATCAGCGTAAGAATCAGTGGCAGGGGCAGGGTCTCCTGGGGAAAACTAACTCTGACTTTCCATTCTCAGTCTCCCCGACAAGCATCACCCTGAGTGTTCACTGCGTATCACTCCTCTGTTTCATCCACAAGACCACGACCTACTTAAGGGCCAGGACTGGTTTTGTCGTCTTGCCATCGTGTCTGGTACTGTATAAATATTGGAGATTAAATCTCCTAGGCTAACGCGGGCTCACAGAACTGTGAACACAACCTGAGTTCCCTACAGGTTTTGTTAAAACAAGACAGAGCTATAAAGAACCAACAGATCTGCGTGGACAAGTTCTAAGAACAACTGTATTGTTATTTGTCACTGAACACCAGAAACAGCCCATGGCCATCCATTAGGAAAGTACTTACTGAAGCCAAACTGGGAGCTTAAGAAAAGAACAAAGCCATAAATCGCTCTTTCTGGCAATGGCGACGGTGAATTTTCCACCATTTTCCCTTGTGGCCTTAGACACTCTGTGGGAAAGATCACAACCGTCCGTCAGCGATGCGCTCCCCTCACCATTGGTCCATTATAACCTCATCGCTCCGCCACGGGCACCGCCACTGCGGCGCGGCGCGGCCACCCCGCGCGCTCCCTCGGCACGCGCCGCGCGCCCCCCGTGGCCCGGCAGCTTGGCCTTCTTGCAGGAAGGGAAAGGCAGGGAGCGAGTCTCGCGTGGCGCCCACGAGTACGTGGGCTTGCTGGGCCGGGCGCTTTCGCGGGGGGCTTCTGCTTCTCATTCGAGGTGGGGTGAGGAGGCCCACGAACCTTGGGTCCTGCGTATTCCCACCCGAGCCCCTCCTGACACCTCGGTCACCTCAGCGCTGAGTTCTCTGCGCAAGCGCAGACCAGGGAGCCGCGTAGGGTAGGGGCGGGGTGGGGGAAGAAGAAAGATGGAGGGAAAGGCTGAATCGCTACCGCGGCCCCCCGCCTGGGCGCAGGCGCACGGCGACCCTCGCCGGGAGAAAACTGACGAACGCGTAGGCCGGCGGAGGCGGGGGGCGGCGCGGCGCCAATGCGCATGTGCACTGCCAGCCCACGTGACGTGTCTGCAGCCCGTGCAGCCGACCG
>NW_003852575.1:2441747-2446713 GCF_000181295.1 Otolemur garnettii | reverse complement strand
CAGCCGAGATGCCAGGGGAGTGGGGCCCTCCACACCCCCTCCATGGGTGTGTGGTGAGTGTGGGTGTGTGTGCGTCGCCCCGCGTCCCTCGCCGTAGTGCCTTGATGTGTGTCTCCGTGGGTCGGGGTGCCCGCGCGATGAGGGGGTGTGGCCGCCTTTTGTCTGCCTCGTGGGTATATCCCCTTTGTCTGGTACTCCCTCTCTTGCGAGAGTGGGCCCTTGGGTGCCTGTGCGGGGGTGGCAGTAGCCCCTTTGTGTGCGCATCTTCCTGGCTTCCGCGCACCCGCGTCTCTGTGCGTGGGTGACGTCCCCCCTAGGTACCGGGGCTCTTGATCGCGGGCACGCGCCTGTGTTTTGTCCCCCAGCCCCATTAGCGTCGGCTCCCGGCGGCGGTTCTTTCCGGCGGCGGCGTGGGCGCTCCTGGCCTCTGTGGGTGACACCACCTTTGTGTCGCTGCCTCTGCCCGTGGGGTGCGCGTCCCCCAGCGCGCGTGGCCGCGTCTCCGGCGATCAAGACCGCCGCCTGGAGCACCGCCGCCGCGATTGCGCCTCCTCTCGTGTCCTGGGCATGGGTCTTGTCGAGTGCGTAATCTTTTTTTGTGTGCGGGTTTTCGTTCGTGTGTGTTCGTGAAGGTTCGTGCACGCCCGTGCTGTGTTTGTGTGTTGCCTACGTTGTTGCCACCTGTTTTCTTGAGAACTGTCAGCCCAGTCCAGGGCCGGCCCCTCCTCCCTTAGGAGGCAATGACGCCTACGCGCCTCCTTTCTCTCCTTCTCTGAGCATCTTCCCTCCCCCGAAAGCGAGCGAGAGGAGGGAGGATTGTGGCGGGTCTGGCCAGCTGCTTTGCAGTGTTGATGATGTCAGTTTGGCTTGTTGAGCCAGTCAATTCTGGGGGACAGAATAGGGTGACCAAGGCCCAAAAATGGAGCCCAGGCGTGGGTGAATTTCGGCTAGTGCCTTTTCCAGAGGCTCCCTGAACCCCAAAAAACCCTTCAGTTGCAAACATCTCTAAGATATGTAGATATTCCTGGTGTTCTTGATAATGTAATGGTTCACATTTTATGGCGTTGATAAATCTTTCGCTTCAGCTCAACACACCCCGGTGAGGGAAACGGGTTGAAATCCTACAGATTTCATTCCTCCTCAGTAAGGAGCAGTTTCCTCATAATTATGTTAGGACATTTTTTATTGAGAGAAATTTGCATTTTATCCTAAGGAAAATGGAATTTAGTACAAGGATACACAGGGAAAGAAACGTCAGACCCATTAAGGACCTGATTACTGCTCCTTTTGCTCAAAGGTTCGTGCTCTGCGCTCAAGGGCTATGTTTTGGTGTCTTTCTGTTCTGCTTAATTTTCTTATTGTTGCTTAATTTTCTTTTTTAATTTCTGGAATATTTCATATATAAAATACAGAGGGATATCTAACCAATCATGATTCAGATTTTACAGATTTAATTGTTTTGCCAAATTTACTTCAGATCCTCTTTTTTTCAAGAAATAAAATTGCAGATATTGGAGGTGCTCAGTTCCTCCTCCTCCTTCCCTAGAGATAGCCACTGTGTTCAGGTTTGTGCATATTATTCCTTTGCATATTTTATACTTTGATCATGGTGAGTCTATATACAATATATAGCATTGTTTGTTTTTAAACTTTAATGGTATTAAACTATGCATATCTTTTTGCAACTTGAATTTTTTTTGCTCAGCGTCACATTTGAGATTTATATATGAATAAATTGAATAATTGTGTTATCTTTGGTTTATTCATTTTAATTGCTGGTATAGAATTGCATTGTATGAATATGCCATATTTAATTATACATTCCCTATTGATGGACTTTGAAGTTGTTTCCAGTTTTGGATTCTTAAAACAGTCCTGCAATAATTACCTTTTATCAGTCTACTTGTGCACACATTTGAAAGTTTCTCTCTGAAATAACACCTAGTATCAGATTTGCTGAATAGTAGGTTATGTGCATCTTCAACTTAACCAGATATCACAGGAGCTCTCCAAGTGGTTGTTCCTCACTATTCTGCTAATACCATTATGTTACCAGACTTTACATTTTTGCCTTCTCTTTACTGACCAACTTTCTTATGACTTTAGCTTGCTGCTAAATTTGCTTTCAGCCACCTTTGGCTTCTGACCTATCCCTGTGTCAGCCCATGGGTTCATCTCTCACAGCTAATTGGCTTAGTCTTTATCTCATTTGGTCCTTATATTAATTCCAATGAACATTTATTATGTACCTAATGTCTGTCAGTTCCTGTGGTTGATGTAAAGAAGAATTTCCATGATGTGTTTTTTATGTACCTTTATAATGGCAGATGAGGTTATTTAATTAAAAAGCATAATTTTCATATGATGAATGTTTTTCAAATTTCATTTTAATGTAATACTTTATACACTCAAAATATGTAACACGTATGCAAACTGTGAAGCAAAAAACAATAAAATGAACACTGTGAATCCACCATTTAATTCAGAATCAAATGACCAACGCTGAATGTGCTCACCTCCAGAGGTGACTACTATCTGGGATTGTGTGTATTATTCCTTCCTTTTTAAAACTTTTATGAAATGTGTATCTATTTCTCAACAATGTATTGTATGGTTTCTGTTGTTGAGTAAAAAAAACAAATCATTCTGAATGTAGTCTTCTGGGACTTGCTTATTTTGCTCAATGTTATGTTTCTTGAGTCACTGATACTGAGTAGAGTTGTAAGTCATTAATTTTTACTTCTGTGTAATATTCCATGGGTGAATATTACACAGTGTATGCATTCTCTTGGTGGACATTTCAGTTGTTCCTCCATTTTGCTATTATGAAGATTCTTGTCTAGTACACAATTGTAAGACTTTATCTAATTTTCACACTGGTGTGTATGACTCCCGGGGAGTAATGAAGATTTTCTAAGGAGTATGTGGGTACACATGATGCTAATGAATCAAATTTCTAGATCATTAAATTCTCTATGTACTCCTTGTCAAAATTGGTAATGCCTGAGGTCTAGATGCAGGCCTCTTGGTGGTTCTAGTGTTTTATCTTCCCTTTTACAGACAAACCATTGGCTGGAATCTTCTTCTTCTTCTTTTTTTTGGCTGGGGCTGCGTTTGAACCCGCCACCTCCGGCATATGGGGCTGGCACTCCTACTCTTTTGAGCCACAGGTGCTGCCCGTCTTTTTTTTTTTTTTTAAGACAGTTGTCGTCTTGGGTAGAGTGCCAGTGACATCATAGTTCATAGCAACCTCAAACTCTTGGGTTCAAGTGATCGCCTTGCCTCAGCCTCCTGGGTAGATGGGGCTTTGTGGTGCCTACCACAACACTGGCTAGTTTTTCTTTCCTTTTTCTTTTTTTCTTTTTTTTTTTTGCAGTTTTTGGCTGAGGCTGGGTTTGAACCTGCCACCTCTGGCATATGGGGCCAGCGCCCTACCCCTTTGAGCCACAGGTGCCTTCCCCTTGTTTTTCTGTTTTTTAGTAGAGACCCTGTCTCACTTTTGCTCACGCTGATCTCAAGCAATCCACCTACCTCGACCTCCCAGAGTGCTAGGATTACTGGTGTGAGCCCAGCAGATTGGCTGGAATCCTAATAGGGCTTTGCCCTGAGTGGAAAAATTCCTTTTGGAGAACAAAAGAGTAATTTAAAATACAGTTTCTGTGTACCTCCCTCATCCATTTCCCCAAGAGATGAATTTCCAAAAATATCAGCATGTATTTTTTGACCAGCTGTATGCTAGTAATTATACATTTTAAAGAAGGATGCATCGGTTTTACTTCAAAATGTTACCTTGGTAGTCTAGAAATTCGTTCTTTACAATGGTGAAATTTTTTATATGTTATCTAAACATGTGAAGGGAGTGTAATTTTAAAAATTATTTTTGGTGGTTTGTGAGCAAAAAAAAGAAAGGTTGGAATACACCATGGTAAGCCATTTGCTAGAAGTGGAATTTCTGGGTCAAGAGTTACAAACGTTTAGCATTATAAAATGATGTAAAATTGTTTTCTCAAGTGGTTGTACCAGGTTATGCTTTGGCCAGCAATTTCATCAATTTATATACTTTGATCAGCAGTGTGCAGGAGTTAATTTACAGCCTTTTCAACACTTGTTATTGTCAGACTTCTCAATTTTTTTTAATGTAATGGATATTAAATGGTGCATCATTGTGGTTTTAAAATGCATTTTTTGATTATCAGTGAGATTAAACATCTTTTATATGTTTAGAAATCATCTTTATTTTCCTTTTATGAAATACCTGCTCATATCTTTTTAGCCTTTTTTCTGTTGGGTTGTCTGTAAAACTAATATATTGGTAACACTAATCCTTTATTGATGAGATGCATTGTAAATATCTTGTGGCCTCTCTTTTGACCCTTTATGGTATATTTTAGTGAACAGAAGTCCTTTTTTTTTTTTTTTTACAGTTTTTGGCCGGGGCTGGTTTTGAACCCATCACCTCTGGCATATGGGGCCGGTTCCGTAGTCCTTTGAGCCACAGGTGCTGCCCTGAACAAGGTCCTTAATTTTGATGTAATAGAATTGGAAAACTTCTTATGAAAATGTTCTTCTATTCTTTTTAAAAGTTTTAAAATGATGCCTTTCACATTGAAGATCAGAATTCATCTGGAATTGATTTTTGTGTTTCGTTTAAGATAGTGATCCACATTCATTCTTTACTCCCCCCCCACCCCCACTCCGTGCCTCTAATTATCTCTATACCATGCATTGAATTGGCCCCATGTTTACCAGTAATCTGCCATGCCATCTTTTCACATGTTTAGTTTCTACATGCATGGATCTGTTTCTGGTTGTACCACTTATCACCTTGTCTAGCTCTGTGTTTGTTCATACCACGCTATCATTAATTGTTAATGCTGTAGTTTTATCAGAACTCTTGATAGCTGGGGAGAACTTGGAGTCTCAGCTTTTCTTGAACTATTGCTCTTCTTTTAAGAATCAATGTGTT
>NW_003852575.1:2439399-2441458 GCF_000181295.1 Otolemur garnettii | reverse complement strand
TAGGTTTTTAATGTAGTTTCATTATTTTCTCCATAGAGATCTTCCACTTTTTTGATGTGGATTCTGATGTTTTTGATTTTTTTTGTTGTTGTTGCTGTTACAAATTGTGTTTCTAAGAGACTATTTTCTGCTTTGTTAGTAAATAGAAATTTAATGCATTTAGAAAATACTACTCTGTAGCCATCTATTTGATATGCTTTTATTATTTCTAACATTTTATGGACTTCCTTTGGATTTTCTATGTGGTTAATTGTATCATTTGCAGCTGGGTGTGGCTTATGCCTGTAATCCTAGCTCTCTGTGAGGCTGAGGTGGATGGATCCCCTGAGCTCACAGGTTCGAGACCAGCCCTGAGCCAGACTGAGACCCTATCTCTAAAAAAATAGCTGGGTATTGTGGTGGGTGCCTGTAGTCCCAGCTACTTGGGATGCTGAGGCAAGAGAATTGCTTGAGCCCAACAGTTTGAGGTTGCTGTGAGCTATGATGCTACGGCACTCTACTAGGGGTAACAAAATGAGACTCTGTCTCAAAAAAAAAATTATATCATTAGCAGATATTTACAATTTTGGTTCTTTATGGTTATTTTTGCTTTTAATTTATTTTTCTTGTCTTCATGTACTGACTCACATGGTCATGGAAGTGATAGGCTGTTCACTAGAAGTGAATATAGAGGACACACAGGTCTTATTCCTAATTTTAAATAGAATGTTTTCCCAATTAAAAATAGCATTTGCTATGAATTTTTGTAGATAACTTTGTAAGTTAGAGAAGTCTTTGTTTTTGATTTTTTTTTTTTTTTTTTTTTTTTTTGAGAAGAGCCTCAAGCTGTCCCCCTGGGTAGAGTGCCATGGCATCACAGCTCACAGCAACCTCCAACTCCTGGGCTCAAGCAAGTCTCCTGCCTCCGCCTCCCAAGTAGCTGGGACCACAGGCGACCACCACAGTGCCTGGCTATTTTTTGGTTGCAGCCGTCATTGTTGGACTGGATTCGAATCCACCACCTTAGGTGTATGTGACTGGCGCCTTAGCCACTTGAGCCACAGGCGCCAAGCCTTGTTTTTGATTTTGTCACATGCTTTTCTGTATCTGTTGAGAATATCTTGTGGTTTTTCTCCTTTAATCAGCTAAATTCAGTGAACTCCAATTTATAGATTTTAGAATTTTTCAGTCTCTTTTATAGTCTTTCTTGAGATAAACCCAAATTGGTCTTAAATTATCTTTTATGAACTACTAGTTTGAGTTTGTTTTATTTAGATTATTATATTTGTTTACAAGTAGAATTATCTGGTACTTTTTCCTTTGTTGACTACTTTGAGTTTTGTATTAAGGTTATACTGACCTTATACTGTGACTTAGAGAGTAGTTCCTCTTTTTCTGTTTCCTGGCAGAGTTTGGATTGATGTGGAATTTACCCAGAATATCATTTGTATCTAATGTTTTCTTTGTGCAAGTTTGTTAGAGATTAGCAAGCAGTTGAATAGTCATAGCCCTGTTTAGGTTTTCTATTTCTTTTAGTCAGTTTGGGTGAGTTTTAGAAATTTGCAAAAATTTTAAGTTTATTTGGAGTCAAGTTTATGGTATTGTTTTAATTCTTTTTTTTTTTTTTGAGACAGAGTCTTACACTGTTGCTCTGGGTAGAATGCCATGGTATCATCATAGCTCACAGCAGCCTCAAACTCTTAGGTTCAAGCAATCCTCTTGCATCAGCCTCCCGAAGTGCTAGTAATCCTTTTTTTGATTTCTACTTTTTCTGTAGCTGTGTTCCCTTTTCTTTTCTTTCTTTTTTTTTTTTTTTTTGGAGTTTTTGGCCAGGGCTGGGTTTGAACCCGCCACCTCCGGCGTATGGGGCCGGCACTCTATTCCTTTGAGCCGCAGGCGCTGCCCCTGTGTTCCCTTTTCTCATGAAAATTATTTATGCCTAACTTCTTTTTTCTTGCCAAAAGTTTATTTCACTAGTTATGGCAAAGGATTAACTTTGGCCCAATTAGCCCTCTTTGGTATTTCTCTGTTTTTTATATCATTATTTTTTTGCCCTTTTATTTATTGTTTTTGTCCTTTT
>NW_003852575.1:2423698-2437983 GCF_000181295.1 Otolemur garnettii | reverse complement strand
GGCTGGGGATTCGAACCCGCCACCTTAGGTGTATGTGGCTGGCGCCTTAGCCGCTTGAGCCACAGGCGCCGAGCCAGAAAAAATTCTTGATCTCAAGTGATCACCTTGCCTCAGCCTCCCCGAATAGCTGGGACTACAGGCACCTACCACAATATCCGGCTCTTTTCAAATTGGGATCTCATTCTTGCTTGGGCTGGTCTCAAATTCCTGAGTTCAGGTGATCTACCAGCTTGGCCTGCCAGACTAGGATTACAGGTGTAAGCCACCGCACCTGGTCTTTCCTTTTAAGTTTTTATGTCCTTACACTTTTGCCATCTCTTATGGAAGAGTATATTATTGGATTTTCTTTTTAATTCCATCAACCTATGTCTTTTAATTGGTTATGTTTAGATGTTCAAGTGTCTTGGTTCGTAGTCAACTTAGTTTTAATTTTAAACTATTTTTATTTTACCTTTATATCTGAGAGATTATTTTGATTGATATACAGTTCTAGGTTAGTTATCTCTTTTCTGTCAGCAGGGTAAAGATATTGTTCTGCTGTTACTGCCAGTTTTATTTATGCTGTTTTGAAACAAATATTCCTTTGTTGTGTTGGATTTTCTGTCTTTGGTGTTATGTCATTTCACTCCTAAGTTTTAATGGGGATTACTTTTTTTTCTTTTTGAGGCACAGTCTTACTTTGACACCCCTGGTAGAGTGCTGTGGTGTTATAGCTCATAGCAACCTCAAACTTTTGGGCTCAAGCAATTCTCTTGTCTCAGCCTCCCGAGTAGTTGGGACTATAAGCCCCCGCCACAATGCCTACCTATTTTTAGAGATGGGGTCTTGTTCTGGCTCAGGCTGGTCTCAAACTGGTGAGCTCAGGAGATCTGCCCACCTTGGCCTCCCAAGATGCTGGAATTACAGGTGTGAACCACTGCATCCAGCCAAGATTCCTTTTTTTGATCCTGTTTTGGATACATGTGTTTCTTGATTCTGAATTTTCTCTTATGAGGTCTAGAAGATTCTGAGCCCTGGATTCATTAATATTTTCTCTCGTGCTGGAATTTTTTTTTTTTTTTCCTTTTGGTTGGGGCTAGGTTTGAACCTGCCACCTCCAGCATATGGAGCTGGTGCCCTACCCTTTTGAGCCATAGGCGCCATCCTCCTGCTGGAATTTTAACTGAATATGCATGTATTAAACTGTTTCCAGATCACTCTTCATTTTTCATATTTTTCATCATCTTGTCTGTCTTTATCAGAATTTATAGTGCTGGATAATTTCATCAGTCATATCTTCTAGTTCACCAGTTTTCTCTTTAGCTGTGTCTAATCTCCTCTGTGACCCATCTTTTTTTTTTTTTTAATCTTTTAACAATTATGTTTTTAATTCTAAAAGTTTCACTTGGTTCTTAACATACCCAATTTTTTTTTATGGTCTCCTGGTTATGGCTATTTTGTAGACTCCATCAGGCAATCCCAATGTCTGATAATTTGGGGGAGAGGTTTTAAATTTATTGCTTATTTTTTCTGTTGCTTCTCCCTAATGGTGGCTGTCACCTCCTGTGCTTGTTGATAATTTATTATGAGCTATTTGATTAATCTATGTGGGAATATTGAGAAAGTAGTTTGGGCATGCTTTCTTTCGGAAAGCATTTGTATCAACTTTGGCTGGGAGCCAGGGAGTTTAACTGGGGCCACTTTTCAGTTTTCATATTTTGTTTCTGGCTCAGGGCTCAGTGTTCTGATTGCACTTTCACTCTTGGTACCAGTACTTGTATTCTTGACTGCCAGATTGAATTTCTAGTTCAATGTTTGTTGCTGTTAGTGGGAGAGGTTTGCTTTTAATGTTTCTCTAATTCTATGAGCACAGCAAAACCATCCAAACAGTATTTTTTTAAAGGCTAAGATCTGTTTTATTATTGTTATTTGTAATCGTAGAGTCCCCCAGGATAACTGGTTCACCAGAATTGAAGGGATTAAAAGTTTTTTATTTTATTTTATTTTATTGAATATATTAGGTGTTAATATTTGGCAGACAGATACAGCTTTCCCAAAGTAGCAGAGATTTTTGTGGCAGTCCATGGAACATCTAAAAGTTTTTTATTTTAATATTTAATTTTAGTATTGTATTTTCATTTGTATTAGAAAAAATTTCTGTCATACCAAATGTAGGATTTCTTGGTAATATTAAAATTTCTATTAAAGCTAGTTTATATCTAAATTAAAATCTGAGTTATTCTAGAAGAAATTATTAAATAAATAACAGTACAGGTGACAAATGTATTACACAGTACATCCTCTGGACCCACAGTGACCCCACAGAGATAAACCTGTGTTGATTGAAAAGTATATAAACTACTCTGAAAGATACAGGCAGGGTACAAGAAAAAGAGGTGTAGGAATAACTTGGTGGTAGTGGGAAGATCAGGAAGTGCTTCCTAGGATTGAGTGTGAAGGACTGATAGGCCTGAAGAGGTTGCAGAACAAGATTTGATTAGGAAGGTCAAGCAGTTGGGTTAGACTGGCTTATAGGTTGTGTGTCCTGGAGTGACTGGAGAGTAAAACAAGAATAGCATCACAAAAGGCTTTTGATGCTTATGGTAGGGAGGTTGGACTTTATCTGAAGATGAAGGGAAGCTATTGAACAGTTTAAGCAGTAAAATGGAATGATCAGAGTTTTAGAGGATGCCTGACCAGTTAGGACACTGGTTTATTAGTTAGTTCAGAGGAAAAGAGATGAAGGTACAACTAAGGCAAGTGACACTGGGCATCAAGAAGTATATGTGTGCTAATTTTAGATTTCTTAGCGAAGTGGAAATGATAGGACGCAGTGGTCAGTTGGCTAGAAATGTTGAAGTCTGGGGAGTTTAGATTGACTCCCAAATTTTTGGTTTGGGTAACTAGGTGCCATGTAGAGCAATTAACTAATTGAACAGTATACAGAAAGAGGAAAGAACTCAGTTTCATTTGTTTGCTTTTGAGGAAAAAGATAAGTTTGTATTTGAACTTACTAAATCTGAGGGGCTTGTGGGACATCTTGGTTAAGATCCAGTAGTAGATGACAGGGATGTTTTAGAAGTTAAGAGATGCAACCCAGCCTGGGGAGATTTGGGAGTCTTCAGCATTTGGAAGTTTGGAAGCCATTGTTTTCTATAGTGCAGTATGAGATAGATTAAAATGGCATATAGATAAGCACTTGAAAAAATTTTAATTTTTTAGGTAAGGATTTAATGTATATGAAAAACATAACTTGCACATCAAACCTATGATCTTATGGACATTATCACTTAGGCCAAGTGAGCTCAATAAAAGGAAAATTTTAAGTAAAAATACATGTAACATGTGGAAATGACAAAAATCATGGTGAAGCTATGCAAATGATGAAAGTTCAGAAAGTATTGTCTTAAGCCATGGGTATGGTGGATGAGGTCACTCAAGGAAAGAGTAAGAGTGAGAAGAAAAGAGAGTTGACATTTGGGTGGCGGGGAATGGAGAAGAAGAGCCCATGAAGGAGACTGAGGAAGAGCAGCCAGACGAATAGGAGGAGAACCAGGAGAAGATGGTCTTTGGAGTCCAAATGAAGAGTTCTGAGGAGGAAGTGGTCCACAGCGTCAAGTAAGTTGTAAGCTGAAAAGTGCTCTTTGGATTTAGCAGTTAAGGTAGACAACGTAGATGGAAACACCAAACGGGATTTTTACAAATACTCACCTAATATTAATGTTAATGGTGGCTAGTATTTGCAGCATATCCCATGTGCCCAGTACTCACTCTTGTAAGCACTTCACAGGTGTTAACTGATTAATCAGGTAGGAAGTATTGTTATTCCCATTTGATACGTGAGGAAACTGAAGCATAGAGAGGTTAAATAACTTGCACAAGATCACATGGGAGAGCCAAGATTCAAGCCCAGGCAATCTTGGCTCAAGTCCATTCTCTTAACCAAATTGCCACCTTGCCTCTCTAGTTAAAACAAAATAGAAAATATAAATTACACCAGTGTCGTAATTACAGTACAATTGGTGTTGTGTGTGGTATCAGTGAGATCTGCCAGGCTTGAATGACCAGCATCATACCACGGTGGCTCGGTCTGCTAGGTATGAGCACATTAATTGTATTGTAATTGACGCCATGATGTGTAGGCAGAGACAGTTCTTGGCTCTTTCTGTATTTATATATCAAAAAAGTTTGTACGACAAGTGAGTTTAAGAGTGTGTATGTTTCCTAGCATAGCATATGTCCCACTTTATGTGCCATACTTTGGGTGCTTCAGTGTCTTATTTTTTCTGGTCATTGTTCACTTTTGGAGTTAAATTTTGTGAACTCTGGAAATATTGTTAACGCAGAACAAATCAGGTTGCAGACATAGGTAACCAGTCTATTGTAGGTGGTTGTTAATGGTCTTGCTGAAAGCAGTTTCCCTTGACTGATAGAAGTGGAAACCAGATTGTTGGAAACTGAAAGTGAGTGAGAACAGAGGATCCTTAGATGGGAGAAAAAGGAAGAAGTCTTGACAATATGGAGGAATGGCTGTGGTAGGAGCCAGGGAAGACATGAACCATATATGACTTGGCTTTGGTCAGAGAGGAGCTGATCAGAGTGAAAACTGGTGATCTGAGGTGTGGCCTTGGGGAGGAAGAGCATAGCGAGTTGGGCAGTGAAGTTCATGTTAGTGCAAGAGGTAAACTACAAGGCTAGGGTATTACCTGCTTAGGCCTTAATGTGGCTGGGATGATGATGGGATTTAGAGGAAAGAAGAGAACATTGTGAACTAGTTACCATTGTTCTGTTCTTGAAACATGACAGTAACTAAGCGTTAGGTAGGTAGGTGACAGTGATGGAAAAGTAGATGTAGTGAAATAGAATGTTTGAGAGAAGAGACTGTGGAATTGGAGGAGTTGGTTTGAATCCTTCTAGCTTGATGACCTTGAGCAAATTATTAAATTTTACTGAGAATGTTTTCCATCCATACAGTGGTGATGATGATAATTGGGCCTGCCACAAAGAATTGCTGTGAGGTTTAAAGAGATAATGAATGTGAAACATTTGGTACAGCATGTGACATACAGTACAAAGAGTTTGCTAAGAAGATTGTTACTGTTCTTCGCTTCTGATATTGTGAAGTTTTTATACCGCAAATTGGATGGATTGATTAAAGAATTAGATTTGTATTTCAAGGACTAATGGTGGTCTTGTTTGGAAAAAAGAAACCTGCTAGTCCTAGTAATGGGATATGGTGGTGAAGTGAAGAGATGTAAGGAATGCTGTTAATGATGAGAAGGTCATTACTTGGGCAAGAGATAGTAGTAACAAAAATGCTGTATTTTTCAGTGATGCTTAGATTTCTGATAGCTATAAAAATCATTATTATTGAATTTGCGCTTCAGGAAAAAAAATCCCTTAGTCTGCAACTTTAGCACTAATTACTCTTTCCTCCATTAAAATATTTGTAAAAAATGGCTTTTTATAATTTGAGGGTTTTTTCCTCTTTGCAATCTAACAGTGCTGTGTGTTGCAATAGTTGTGAGGGTGTTAGGAGCAGAAATTGTTAGGAGGATGGAAGGTCTGGACGAGGCATTGGGGACTTAGGAGGTTGGCAGACTCACCCCATACCACTCTAGCCTCACTCCTTTGCCCAAGGCAGAAACACACTGAAAGATAGTAGAATATGAGCAGCTGACAGGAAACAGTTTTCTTAGTTAAGGAGTTAAGGTTTAATTCAGGTCAATAGATTGAAAAATGTAGCAGAGTTTGAATATGATGAAGTGGCACGTTTCACAGAGCACAGGAGACATAGGTAGGGTATATCCCTAGCAGTGGGAAGATGTCTTTTCTTCAGCATGTGGGCTTACCATGTGCTAGGCACATACAAAAATAAGATGCCCTTAATTATCTTTCATCTAAGGTAGATATGTAAACAGATTAAGAGTAGAGCTGGTGAATATATGAACCTAAGGCAAGAAAGAAATAGGTGAAACTATTTGGAGAAAGTCAGGGAAAGAGGAACAGCAGAATGGGGATGATTATCTTCCAGAGCTCAGTGTTCTGATTGAAGTTATCTCCTTGGGGGCATAGGTTCCAAGTGTTTTTCTAATATGCCATAGAAGCTAGGAAAACTGCTTCTCAAATCATCTCATATGATTTAATTGCTGATTTGGGTTTGTGTTGTTTCCTTAGGATCGTGCACCATGGATGATTTTGTGGAGGGAGATTTCACTGTAGCAGATTATGCCTTGTTAGAAGATTGCCCTTATGTGGATGATTGTGTCTTTGCTCCTGAATTTATGACTGATGATTATGTTCGTGTGACTCAACTGTACTGTAATGGGGTGGTAAGTAGGTTTGTTATTTTTTGTTTTTGACATTGTATCTGTTTTTTTCTTTTCTGAAGCCATAGAACAGTAGTTTATTAGAAGATAGGAAAGCTTCCAACACAATGGAAATGGTACTGAATAGGTTGCCTGACATTGTCTTAAAGGTTTTCTGGTTTAGAACTTTCTTAATAAAGATGTTTTTGTGGCATGTTGGTTTTGACATGGAGGTACCCATGCTTTTGAAGAGGTAGTTTCACAAGGGAAAGTAAGCAGTGATGACAGTAAGAATGTGGATTGCCAGAGAACATGTGAGGGTACAAAGTGGTTTCTGACTGGAAATTAGAAAAGCTCTTAGGGACAGCCATAGAAACAAATTCAGGAAATTCTATGAAAAAGCCCTTAAGTTAAGACTCCTTTGCTAAGGATATATTCAAAGCATCTAAGTAAATGTGCACTCAAAGTTTTTAGTTTATTTCCAGTAATCTTTAGATTAAAAATCAAGAACTGAACTTTTGTATTTTACCTGATACAAATCAAAATAATTTTTTTCTCTTTAGGGTATGCAGTATAAAGACTATGCCCAAAGTCAGAGAAATTTTGGTGAGTACCTTGGTGTTTTAATGTCAGTTGATGGAAAGGCTATAAAAGAATGCCCATCCTTCTAGTCATGTCAACATAACATTTATATTATCATAAAGTTTGTATGCGATTTAAATTAGCGGTCTGGGGGCTGGGTGTGGTGGCTCACACCTATAATCCTAACACTCTTGGAGGCTTAGGCAGGTGGCTTGCTTCAGCTCAGGGGTTCCAAGATCAGCCGGAGCAAGAGGGATAGCCTGTCTCTAAAATTGTGGCAAGCACCTGTAGTCCCAGCTACTCAGTAGGCTGAGGCAAGATCACTTGAGCCCAAGAGTTTGAGGTTGCTGTGAGCTATGATGCCATAGCACTCTACCCAAGGCAACAAAGTAAAACTTAATCTCAAAAAAAAAAAAAAAAATGTCTATTTTAAATTGCACACAAACTTTATGGCCACTCTGTATGTCTTTTAAAAATGTAGTCTTATAGGTTGGGCATAGTGGCTCATGCCTGTAATCCTAGCATTCTGGGAGTCCGAGGAGGGTGGATTGCCTGAGTTTAGTAGTTTGAGACTAGCCTGAGCTGAAGCAAGTCTCTAAAAATAACCAGGCACTGTGGTGAGTGCCTATAGTTGTACCTACTCAGAAGGATCTGAGTAGCTCAGAATCACTTGAGCCCAAGAGTTTGATGTTGCTATGAGCTATGACACTACGGCACTCTACTAAGGGCCTCAAAGTGAGACTCTGTCTCAAAAAATAAATAAATAAATAAAAAATAGTCTTACTATTTTTTCACTAGAAATCAATTTTTTTTGTTAAAATAGAATTTTAGCTAATACTTAAATATTCTTTTTTTTTTTTTTGAGACAGAGTCTCACTATGTCACTCTCAGCAGAATGTTGTGACATCATGGCTCACAGCAACCTCAAACTCCTAGGCTTAAGTGATTCTCTTGCCTCAGCTTCCCAGGTAGCTGGGACTACAGGCACCTGCCATAACACCTGGCTTGTTTTTGGTTATAGTTGTTATTGTTGTTTGGCACACTCAGTCTGGATTCAAACTCGCCAGCTCTGGTGTATGTGGCTAGCACCCTAGCCACTTGAGCTATAGGCACTGAGCCTAATACTTAAATATTCTTAACATCAAACAAGTTAAAATATTTCTTCCATTTATTTCCTGTCTTTCCATATCCATTTTTACCTTTTATCTTTTTGCTAATAATAGTACTGATTCATTCCAAAATGAGGTACAGATAATAATTTTAAACTTTTTTTTAAATTAAGAATTTGACATCTGCAGTATATGGTGCAGTAAACCAATTTCTGTCTTACAAGATTATTGTGATGCCATTAAAATAAACATCTTCTGGCCACTTCTGTTTCAACATCAAAACAATTCTATAATATCACGATTGCATCCCTGTTTGGAAACCAAGTAAGTTGCTATATGTTACTCGTTTTGTATAAACATGATAAGCATGTTGCTCAGGTACTGAGAAATGCCAAGTGCAATGGAAGGCTTATTTCTCATTCTTGTTCTATTTTACTTTTGTTTGGTAGGAAAAAAAATACTTGGGATTTGCATATGAGTTAATAACTGTAATGTTACAATCAATGCAGTTGTGACTAGTATTAAATAGTAGACTTGAAGCTGAGTTAGGAAAAATTAATGTTTGTTTATAAATATTTAGTTACAGTACAGGAGAGAGCTTATTGTCCTAGAGTAAAGAAAAAGAAGACTTAGTTTTTTCCTGTAGTTTCTATATAACATATAGTTAAGCATAAAAGTCAATGAATTTGTACATATGAGAACCTAATCTTATAAATAATAAATTTGTCTTTAAGCAATTCTCGTGCTTCTGAGATAAGTTTGAAGAAATTACAACATCTTGAGTTGATGGAAGACATTGTGGATTTGGCAAAGAAAGTTGCTGTAAGTGGTAGAATGTAGGTTTTTTCCACCCCTATTTAAAGAATATAAATATTTATATGGTATTAGGTCTATATTACTAGGTTTATAGCAGTTAACCGGTAATGGTTTTGATTTTGGTTAACCTGAGTTGATTCTGCCATCCATGAGCTCAGTACTCGAGAGATAGGTGATGGCGACTGTTGTGGTTCTGGCATGCCGTGCTGGGAACCAGGACTGCTGCTTGTCATTAAAGGATAGGAGTTGGAATTTGTCACACATGAAAGTGGCCCCTGGTTCGTAGAAATCTTTGTCTCAGGTTCTGAAAGTGATGGGCTCTATCTTTTGACACAAAAACATGCCATCTCCATAAATATTTTGTTCTGGGGGTAGGGGTAGACTGTATCAGGGCAGATTTGAAGAGGTGTCCTTGTATTATGTTGAGAGCTTATTTTTGTTTTCTTTTTCTTTTTTTTTTTAAAGCCATTTGATAATTTTTCTTATTTCACTTGGTTATGGAGCTAGCTAGAATTGTTTTTGGTACTACTCTGAGTATAAACTAAAGTTTAGAAAGTACATTCTGATGTTTATTTCCTGCATATAATTCCTTGTAGTATACAAGCCAATGTTAATATTTATAAAAAAAAAATCTAGGTACAGTGAACCTTAAGAATCCACAGATCTAAAAGTTAACACTAAACATTTTACCACTAGAAATCTGTGGAAAACTATTTCTGAATTCTTGTTTTAGGTTATTTAGGATAAATTTGGTCATGTGCGTGTGGGAAGTGTACTGCTATGCACATATACTTGTATTCCTAAAATGCAGGATTTTTTTCCATTAGAAATTCAAGTATAATTGACTGAATAAGGGAAAATATGCTTTGTTCTTTTTTTATTTTTCAGAATGATTCATTCCTTATTGGAGGTTTATTGAGAATTGGTTATAAGATAGAAAATGTAAGTGTAAAACCCAGCACATCCACTGTGAATAAGTGACAGTTGTCACATTGTTAATTGCCCCATATATGGAATCCATACACTTACTGTGTTTTATGTAGTATTGGTAGTATTTATTTCTATATTTTCCTTATGCATTCCCCTCAGTTAGGGGGTTTGCATTATTTTCATTTCCCCCCCACGTGTGCTGTAATTTTGAGCCTCTTTTACAAGTTGATTCTTTCTTCTCTTTTAGATTATATACCTGGCTTATGTTTCCCCAAATGAAATTATTAGACCCTTGGTATGAATATTTTTGATATATAATTACCTCATAATCTCCAGATTTAATGATAAACCACATTTTAATGCTATTGGTGACATGAACATCTATCTATATGTTTCTCTTAAGCCTGATACCAACATTGTCTACACAACTATTTTATTTCTGAAGTCATTTCAGACATTAGAAGTACAAATAACATTTCTGTGAATTGTTGAACCTTAATAAAGATCATTGCACTGGGTGCCCATTTTGGCCAGCCACGTCCTCTTCTTAATCTCCTTATTCTTGTATTTGCTGTAGACCATGTAAAATGTGTAGTTCTTTTGATAAACCTAGATCTATATCTTTAATCTTGAGGTGAGGATGAAAGTCTTAGTTTAGATGAGCTCTGAGAACCTGTCCACTTTGTATTGTACTTGCTTGCCACCCCAGGCAGCCTCTGGTCAGGCTGTATACCTAACATTCCAAGTCTGTAATTGCTGTGGAAGCATTTCGAGTCCTGAGGCTAGCCTGAGGTCACCTAAAGATGTAACATATGTGAGTCCATGACATCTGTTAACTTACACCTCAGAGTCCAGCAGCTCTAGGTTGCATGCTGGAGTAGTGAAAATGTGAAGTTATAGAAATTTTGTACCAAAGGTCTCAAATACTTGTAGTCAGTAAAATACCAGTATTTTCAAGTATTTAATTACTCAGTAAATACTTGTATTTCAAAGTAAATTTGCTTAGAATTAACACCTAAATCCCATTCTTCATTCCTCTTTTAAAATAGAAAATCTTGGCAATGGAAGAAGCTTTGAACTGGATAAAATATGCAGGCGATGTAACAATTCTAACTAAATTAGGATCAGTTGATAATTGTTGGCCTATGTTAAGAGTTTTCTTTACTGAATGTAAGTACAAGTGCTTTAAATTATTACTTGACTCAATTTTTAAAGGTATTATTTGGGAAAAGGGAATGTGTAGTTATGTGGTTTCTGATTTATTTTAGGACTTAAAAAAGTAAGTTTTCTTGTTATTCATTCTTGAATAAGATAGCCTTAATTTAACCCAGTGGTTAATTTTATCCTGTATTTCCTATCTTAATTATTTTTATGACATACTTTAAAAAATTTTACCTATGGATGTCGTAGGGAGGCCACACTAGGGCTCGTATTTTGTTTCATAAGAAAAAGTACCAAAAGCTAAAATTGTGATTTTTTTTGCTATTTTATATCTGAGGAAACTACTTTACATGTGTCTTGTGAAATATTTTCCCGTAAAGCATGTGAATCTCAGCAGTGTTTTTGTAGTATAGTTATGGTAATCTTGAAACAAGAAGATATTTCTGGAGACAGGCTCGTGTTCTGTCACTCAGGCTGGAATGCAGTGGTTCACTTACAGCTTACTGCATCCTTGAATTTCTGGCCTCAAGTGATCCTCCTGCGTCAGCCTTCCAAGTAGCCGGGACTACAGACACCCTACCATACCCACTAATTTTTTTAAGTTATTTTAGAGATGAGGTCTGTTCAGGGGGGCCTAATGCAAACCCTTTTCCTTTCTCCTCCTCCTCCTGTTCTCCTAGGGCAAAGACACAAAGGATCTGGTTAGGTCCAAGTTCACATCAAAGGACCCTAACTTTTGGGGCAAGCTGTGGAATTTGCCCGCTCCCTACGGCCCCACATAAAAGGTGTCTCTAGGCTCCGCACCCATAGCACAGTGGTTACAGTGCCAGCCACATACACTGAGGCTGGCAGGTTCGAACCCAGCCCCCGGGCTAGCTAAACAACAGTAACAACTGCAACAAAAAAGAGCTGGGCATTGTGGCAAACACCTGTAGTCACAGCTACTTGGGAGGCTGAGGCAAGAGAATAGCTTAAGCCCAAGAGTTTGAGGTTGCTGTGAGCTGTGATGGCTACTGCACTCTACTGAGGGCAACATAGTGAGACTCTGTCTCAAAAAAATAAAATAAAATAAAAACAAAGAGGTCTCTAGCTGCCCCTAGGCAGATGCCACCTTTGCACTGTCCAGGCAGGTTGCTGTCCCTTTCAATAAATCTTGCCTGAATGTCTCCATTCCCCTGAAGTCTTGTCTCTGGGCGCCACTGCTTAACACCTTTCAAGGTCTTGCTTGCGGTGTTGCCCAGGCTGGTCTCAAACTTCTGGCCTCAAGTGATCCTCCTGCCTTTGGCCTCCTGAATAGCTGGGGTTACAGGTGTGCACCATTGTGCATGGTATTTTGCATTATTAACTTAAGTACTAGAGAAGGTTAAGCTTAAATGAAGATAAATCTTTCTGATACTGCAATGTACTACACTGGAATCTATCAGGCACTGGAATGTATTACACTGATTGAGGTTGTTCTCTTCACTTGGAGGCCTTTAATTATGGGCAATTTCATGGTAGAAGCAGAGAAGCACTGATAGGAATGCTGTTGTAGACTCATTTCTGATTCTCTTTCGTATTTATGATAGCCTTGCAAGGTGGGTTATCCTTATTTTAGAAGTGAGCACACTAAGATTTTGAGAGGTTAAGTGCCGTCTAATAAGTAGCAGAACCTAGATGAGAAGTCAGGTTTCTCTAATCTCAAAGCTCAGGCTTTTCTCCTATAATCTTATCTGTGCCTTGATGTTTTTATTTTTATTTTTTATTTTTGCTTTCAATTTCTGCTGGCTTTCACTTTATCTTAGTTTGAAGTTGTTTTTTTTTTTTAACTTCTTCCTCCTGTAGTGCTTCTCTTGCCCCCCATGTAGCTGGGATCACAACGGCTGGCTGTTTTTTTTTTTTTTTTGTCGTTGTTATAGAGACAGGGTCTCACTCTGGCTCACTCTGCCTCATGCTGGTCTTCCGCTGGTCTCAAACTCAGCTGAGCTCAGGCGATCCACCTGCCTCGGCCTCCCACAGCTCTGGGACAACAGGCGTGAGCTACCATGCCCGGACTGTGCCTTGATGTTAATTTACTTTATTTCATGGCCTGCCAGGGATTTTTCCTCCCTCTCTTCCTTCCTTTCCCCCTTCTCTTTCCCCTTCTCATCCCTTTCCTCCGTTTCTTTTCTTTCCTGTCTCTCTATCTGTCTTTCTTGAGACAGAGTTTCACCTGGTAGAGTGCTGTGGCATCACAGCTCACAGCAACCTCAAACTCTTTTGGGCTCAAGCAATTCTCTTGCCTCAGCCTCCCAAGTAACTGGGACTACAGGTGCCTGCCACAATGCCTGGCTATTTTTAGGGATGAGGTCTCAATCGGGCACAGGCTTGTCTTGAACCTGTGAGCACAGGCAATCCACTCATCTCAGCCTCCCAGAGTGCTAGGATTACATGTGTGAGCCACTGCGCCTGTCCTCAGTATAACATTTTATTCATTAGAGTCAAAATACTGAATGATGACATTTAAAATTATTTTTTATAAGTTGAGCATCAAAAGTCTGAAATCTCAAATGTTCCAGAAACTTTTTGAGCTTTAATATGATGCTCAAAGGAAATCTTCACTGGAGCATTTTGAGTTTCATATTTTAGGATTTGGGATAGTCAGCCGGTACAAGTATTCCAAATTGAAAATATCCCAAATCTGAAACACTAATGGGCCCAAGGATTTTGGATGAGAGATGCTCAACCTCTATATTAAATACATTTTAGAAAGTAGTTTTCCATGTTTTTGTTTTTATACATTTTCACTGAATCTTGTGCCTGGTATACCACAGGTGCTTGACAGTGTTTTTGTTGAATTGACTTAAGTAATGATGAGGTGTGTTGGAATATGTTGTGACAGAGCATTTGTTATAACTACAGTTACAACTAATGTAATAATAAACATGCTTTTTAATTGCTAGAAATAAAAATTGAGATTAGATTCACAGCACACAATAAATCTAATGTTTTCTGTAACATTTGTCATTTGCCAAATATAGTTAAAAACTATAATACATTTAAATGATTATAAAAACATATACTATTTAGAAATAATAATATGAACTTTATAGATTCACCTACCTAAGCTAAAAATTAAAATATTGTCAATACCAATTCGTTTTTTTTTTTTAACAAACATTCTCTCTCTTTCTCTCCAAAATAAAATTTAGATAAGCATCATATAACTAAAGTTATAACAGAAAACTGTGATTTGCTGGAAGATTTTAAAGCCCAAAGTTGTGCGGACTGTATAGAGGTGAGGATAAATAAGATTTACCCATTAAAATTTTTAATATTCAGAGTAAAGTAGTAATAGAGCTGTCCTCTGATAGCATGTAAAGAACTTAACAAAATTGAATGACATGTTTGATGGAAACTTTTTATTTTTATTTTTTATTTT